>NW_019742552.1:1356942-1386383 GCF_002891405.2 Cryptotermes secundus | reverse complement strand
GCGGGCGCGTAAGGCTGACAACCTTGCTGCCATCTGTGAGCCGACTGTCTAGAAGATGTGGGAGCCTCGACCTCATACACCCCTGAGGGCCTTCATGGCCTGTTACAGGGACAGCTTTACCTTTTTTTATCTTTTAAACATACAATGATAAAGGTAAAACGGTAAGGTTGTCCCCGTGCTCAATTACTTAAGCACCACGCAAAGAAGATGTACAGGAGAGTGAAAGTATAGGGGCACTAGAAGGTGAGTCGTCAGCTTCACGTCCCCCGACGCGGCTGGGTGGGCCCCAGAGCCTGTCTGGACAATGCGAAGATGAGAAAAACCTCCATCCTGCCGGGAATCGAACCCCAGTCGTCCAGCCCGTATACCATCGCCATACCGACTGAGCTATCCCGGCTCCTACATTCAATGCTACTTAGACTTATGTCACTGGGACTGATAAGCCGTCAAAACTCTATTACTCATGACTTCATAAAATCTGAGCGTAAGCCTGCAATCTGCATTGGAAGCCGTATTATTCCGCAGCAATTTCAATTGTCACAAAATTATCACCGCATACTTCCTAGAAGCGCATGCCGACTAGGATACACTGTTAAGTTGTGAATGTATATCTAGTGACTGAAAATGTTGTTTAACTAAATAGGTATAATGTGACTTAAAAAGCAACTACGTAATGCATAAAGTTAACTGTACTATTGTGACGGCAATGGCATTATACTTCAGCTAGTCTGTCATTACACAGGATTCTCTAGCGGAACCCTTGACACTACTTCGAGGAACTCCACGGTACCGCGAAGCAGTTTGACATACTCGTACACTGCACTATGTTAATGTAAATATGAAATAGCAGGTACACGTGAAACATCTAAATGCCGACCTAAGTAAAAAAGATACATGATACGGTATCTTCAGGATATAATGGCCCCATACGTTATAAGGAATATTTACTTTGAATATTTTCGCGTTCATCTGAGGTATGGTTTGGTTTTCCGGGGTCGAAATTTGGAAAGCACAAGCACCTTCAAATTGCAAAACAGAGCTATATGAATAATCAGCGATGCAGGAAACACACTTCAGGCACACAACACCATAAGGGTCTAAATACACTTCCAGTAGCTTAATTGAAATTGTATGCTATCTAGAAGTTCATACAGAAAGATTGGAAAATAAATAGATATTTATAACAACAATGCACCACAAAATTAATGTTTATTTTTGCAGGACCAATGTTTTTAAGAACAGTGTAGCGAAAACGGTATGAAATCTATAAAAATGCAGCATTTCAGGACGGAGCTGAGATCCGTTGTTTTACGCCAAACATTCTACTCTCAATATTCGTATACTGCGTCTTCTGAATTAGTAGAATGTGGCTTTTATTTATGTTTTTATATAAAAATGACTTGCCTTGAAATATGTTGTTCGGAATTGGGCTGATATTTTGAATTTTAATAAATTTAGGACTATGTGCCCTACCCTCGTGCCCTATATCAACAGTTCGACCAAACGTACAAAAGAAAGAAATTAACGGCGAAGGAAAAAACTTGCGAAAGTAAAAGTGGGTGGTAGTAGAGCTCAAAGCTCATGGAAGCACAAAGCAATAAATATTATACAGAAAATAACAAGATTTGGAATAAATTCTAAACTATAAATGCTGCGCGCCTTTGTACTTGTCTGCTTTTTTCTCCCTTTCGTACTTTCATGTAAAACCAACGGGTTTTTAAAGAAAATATAACTTACCTTCCCCCTTTACGATAAGGCTACCACTTACACGAAAACAAATGCAATAACTGAAAACGTTTTAAGAAAATCTGAAAATTAAGGAACTCCTCTCTCCTACTAGTGAAGATGCCAGAGCTCGTCTTGGCTGAAGTTGCGCACATGGGTAGAGCAGACGCTGCCGAATGGGATACAGCAGGAGAACTAATCTTAGAACCGGGCTGGCCAAATTTAGTCTGGAGCGTTGGCTTCACGATTCTCTAGCCATCGTCCGACTTACTCATCCGACCCTGGCACTGCTCTCAATACTGAAGTTCAAACACAGGCAATGACCTTCCAATTAAACTCTCTTTCAACGCAAAATTTCAGATTTGTTCCGTGGTTCTCTTCAACCAGTTTTGTCAAAAATCGCAATTGTGCTTGCAATACGTTATGATAAAACATTTGCCAAATTGTGATGCTGAACTAGTTTCGTGGGATTAAAATTGACGTAGAGTTACAACACGGACGCGTTATATCGAGTTTCTTTAAATTTAAAAGATGAATATATTCAGATGTCATCGGTGACTCCCAAGTCGGGATTTCTAGAAAATACTGTTGTAGGTCTATATGTTTTACCTCGAGTAATATAATTTTAATAGTAGCGTTAGATTTGATGATGTGCGTGGAAACCGGGCCGAAATTGTGTCACTGGGGAAAATCCGTATTTTACATCAGTAAATGTACTTGCAACCAGGAAACAAGTGACTATTTATTGTTATAACTTACAAGTACATGAAATAAAATAAGCATTGCAGGACACTCAAAGGGTAAAACTTCATAGAAGGTTCTAGCAATTATGGCAATCAATTTGCAGTATATTAACGTCCACCAAATTCATGTGCCCTGGATTTAAACAGGATTACGGACGTTTGTCGCCCGATCTCCGACACGGGCCGCCAGGAATCGCCAAGTAAAGTATAATGTACTTCCATATATCATCAGGCAATTGCAATAAATACTTTGACTATAAGCAACATTAACAGCAGCTCTTCAAAGAGCACGGAACTTGTTCAAGCTGCAGTCTTAATAGCAACCGCACAGACCGATCACCTTCGTAGGAAACAACAGTACTAAAACCTGAAACAATTCAACCTTTATGTCGGATCTGAGGTTCTCACAGCGGTGATTATGAACAATTCTATCTTCTGGGATATAAGAGCATGTAGCCCGTTGAAGCTCAACCAGTGTTTTGGAGGAACATGTTGTCTCCATCTTCATGGTCGAAGAACAAGAGAAGTTTACTACCTCATTCAAGCTGTTTTCTTTCTTGGTTTATTGTTTGGCCCTGAAAATTGAGGTGACAAGTTCCTCCGAAACGTCGGTCGACTTTCAGAACACTACAGGTCATTATATCCCAGAAGACAGAACTCTTGAATTCTACTTGCAGATTTTCATTGAAAAACAGGTTCGTAATATTCCCGATCTAATGAAAGCAATTCCGAGATGCTTCAGTCTGTCCATATGCTAACCCACAATATTAACAGTTGCTCCAATGAAAAGGTAAAATATGAACCTCCGCTAGAGCCTTGAAAACTGAATATAACGCTTTATTTAAACACGTATAGCTCATTTAGGCCTACTCATTACTATGGAAAAGCCATAAACTTACAAAGATTTTATACAGTAACAGTCATATCAGTTTCCGGATATGAATCTGAATGATGGATGCTAAGGGAAGAGGCAAAAAGAAGAATGAGAAACGCAGAAACGCGTTTCTTCTGAGCGGGCAAAGGACATAAAGTGATAGATCATTATATAAGGAAGGTATTCGAGAAGAACTGGAAATAACATGCTGACATACCAATACAATACGGAACAAGCAATCTTTCAGAATAAATGGCTAGAAAATTTGAAAACAATATTCTTCTCGGGTTTTTGTGGCCTATGTCTATATGTAATTCAGGATTTCGTGGTTTAGTTGCATCGCAAAACTGTTTCAGAATTTCGGCATACACTGCAGTCATAATCTTCAAGATGGAACAAGTTTCAAAATATTATGCATCTAAATACTGGTTGCCAAATTTATACGTTTAGAATGAATGCTTGAAAACCAAACCTGGAATCTACCGTATTATTATTATTATTAACCTGTGGGGCAAAACGTCCAACCGGTCGCGGTAGCCGCGCGGTCTAAGGCATGAATTGTCTTCGCTCGCACGGACGTTGGGATCGTGGGTTTCAATCCCACTCAAGGCATGGATGTTTTTGGTATGTGTTTATTCTGTGTTTGTGTTGTCCTGTGTTTAGGTAGATGTCTTGATCGCTCGTCCAAAGAGTCTACCGTCTGTGAAATACGATTACGGAACTGAATAAGAGGCCAGGGCCCTGAATGAGCTGGAAAGCAATTAAAAAAAAAAAAAAGGCAAAACATCCCAGAGACATCAAACAAACAGAACTGCAAATCATAAATCTGTAAGCCTATATCTGAAATACAAAGAGAATAAAAAAAATGTTTCAGAATTACTGTATGCTATACACCATCGTCAGAACCCTATAGAATCTACAAAAATTTGCTTTCTCCAATTGAAAAAAAGATACAGCATATCTAACAGTACCAAATACACTGAACCAAAGGCACCACCACACATGCACACGCGCGCGCGCGCGCGCGCACACGCGCACACACACACACACACACACATACAAACTCCATGGAAATACGAGCACCTCCTGTTAAATTTTTGTTCTCTCAACTCATATTTACGGGGGCAGAACTAATGCTTAAAGTGGCTTCGATGTGGCATTCACGCCAAGATGCTTACCCAATAAACCAATGATGCTCAAATATTTTCCTCATGACCATTAGCCACTTAGCCACACGCTGATTTTGGGTGCTGCAACCATGCCAAAAGCCAATTGTTGTGTCGTCACCGGCTAAAATAGCTTGAATTGAAAAGTCTCATGGACGCTTCGAGATGGTATTCCTCAATTTCTACAGAGCAGTGGTAAATACCCTAGTATTCTGTAAATCGGGAATTCACGAATTTTGTGTAATTCTCATAAATATGATTTATGTAAACATTCATTGCATGAAAGGTCCGAAACAACACACGTTTGGAAAACCTATGTATCCCAACGCGCGGGTCTTACACATTCTCTTGTTATAATACGTAGATAAACGTACAAAGAGCTTCACTGCTGCGTATTTCGTGCGAGGGAGGGACATAAGCAAGCAAGCTATGTGGCATCACTATTTGGATGCATTCCAGGTTATTTCAAGACAACGAGTACCTTTCATAAAGCTTGTTTTTCAAATATTTATTACTATCCATTTTACCCTGGAATATTCTATATTTCTCAACATTAGATATGCTCTATCAAGCTTGAAGTGTACTAAAATATAACAATGACAAAGTAACTAATTTATACCCAGTGAAAGACTCAATTTTACTTTAGATATGGACAATATAGTAACATGTCTGATAAAGAATTACAGGAACCGTCATGTGAGATTTCAGCTGCTTACGGCCTCAATCCCAGATAGCAGTACTCTTCACAGTCATATCACATAACCATTCCTGGCATTCTTTTCAGATGTTACATTATTCAGTCTCTGTGTTATTACACAAAATTGCATCATTCATTGCGTGTAAATCGCATGCTTTGTTGTTGTTGTTGCTGCTGCTGTAGTTGTTTTATACACTTTAACGCTATGCAAACGCAATGTACGTAGGAAAACGGACAGATACCAATAAGCTAATAGACACATTCTTGCAAATTTTCGTCACGAACGCCCCAAAAGCGCGCCTTATGCTTTCAGGTTTACTAAGTTTATGGACACAGACACCCCTGTCAAAAAGTAAGACAAAGTAAAGGTATCCCTATAACAGGCCTTCGAGGGCCATTGGGTTGTGAGACGTTGAGGTTCCCACATTTTCTAGACAATCGGCTCATAGATGGCGGTAAGGTTGTCAGCCCTACGCGCCGGCGGCCATTTACCCCCAAGAATATTCCTGGTACTCATATCTGTTAGAGGCTGAGTCGACCCCAGGGCCATAGTGCGGCTGGAAGGATTATGTAAATTGAAAAAAAAAATCCAATGACCTCATCGGGATTCGATCCCGCGACCCTACGGCTTGTAGCATAGTGCCTCAACCAACTACGCCACCGCGTCCCTTTTCCGTGTAGGGGCACACTTGAACAAGGTTAAACATTTTGTGGCATACCACATCACATTATTTTTGTTTATTTAACAGACTGAGGAATATCATGATACTATCAATTAGGACAGCTGGTCTCCAGACTGAGATTTGACATAGGACCTCCCGAATGCGAAGCTGGAGAGCCAGGCACTCGACTGTGACTTTCGGCACCAAATCATGTACGAGGAGCGTTCCGTATACAATGCCTCCTATTTTTTTTAATGAAAACTACAACCGATACAGAAAGCATAATAACGCAGTTAAATAGAGCAAGATTTCGGCTACTTACAGTTATCTTTCCACATAATCACCACCATTCGTTATGCACTTTTGCCAGCGATGAACAAGAGCCTATATGCCACGACCGTAAAAGTCTGCGCCAGCAGAGGCTAGCCAGTTTCTTACAGCTGCAATGACAGCATCGTTGTCTGGAAAATGTTGCCCACGTAGTCCATCTTTCATAGGCCCAAAGAGATGGACGTCTGAAGGTGCTAAATCGGGGCTATAAGGTGGATGTGGTAGGACAGTCCAGCCAAACTTTGCAATGTGCGCGGTGGTCGCCAAACTGGTATGGGGTCCGTTATCGTGTTGCAAGCGAAAGGTTGTCTGCTTCTCTGGCCTGACTCCGGAAATGTGGGCTTTCAGCTTATTCAGCGTCGTCTTGTAGAGTTCAGAATTGACAGTCTCACCAGGCTTCAGGAAATCCAACAAAATCACACCCCGCCTATCCCAAAAGACTGTGCACATCACTTTCCTTGCCAATGGCTGTGTCTTGAACTTCTTTTTTCTTGGGGAATCTGGATGTTGCCACTCCATGGACTGTGTTTTGGATTCCAGCTCGTAGTGGTGACACCACGTCTCATCTCTGATGACGATGCTGTCCAGAAACTTGTCACCTTCAGCCTCAAACTGGTGCAACAGGTCCTGACAGACTTCCATTGGATGAGTTCTGTGGTCCTGTGTAAGCATCCGCGGGACCCACCCGGAACAAACTTTGCAATAATCCAGCTTCCCCAACATCGTTTCCAATGCATTACAGCCGATATTAAGCCGTGCACACAGTCCCCTGGTCGTTATCTGGCGATCTGTACGGATGAGCTGATCGAGGAGCTGTTCATTGTGAGGAGTGGCAGCTGAGCAGGGAAGCCCAGGGCGTGGCTTGTTGTGTATTTCACTTTCGCAACTGTTGAAACGCACTACCCACCGCCCCACTGTCCTGACATCCACTGTATCGTCTCCATACACCTTTAGCAAGTGTCGATGGATTTCAATGAGTGAAATTTGTTCGGCAGTGAGAAAATCAATAACACATCTCTGTTCCTTACACACTTCCATGTCAGACGCCATTTTGGTAGACTCCTCTGCTTTCGCTATCTGTCGCATGACAACCAAATTAAGGGTACATTGGCGGGAAGGGTCAACCTTTACTACAGCACCACCAACATCCAGCTCAGACGTTACACATTAACACAAAAAATAGGAGGCATTATATATATGAAACGCCCTTCGCATCATTGTGAATTGCTGTAAACTGTGTGTGTGGGTGTGTATGTAGAGAGAAAGAGAGAGAGACATGCTCGTACAGTGGATAAGCCAGGAGAACTGACGAGGGTAAGCCTTCTGAAGGCTTGTAGAAACCCCACGTTGAGCAAGTCTATTGGAGCCGTTTTTCCAACAGCATGCTCTCATTTTGTATCCCTGTGTCACATTTTGGCAATTCTTGCAATATTCAAAACATTTTCATTATTACTATTTCAATATATCAAAATATTACTGCTCATTGACAATGCACCTGGTCACCCAAGAGCTCTGATGGAGATATAAAACGAGATTAATGTTGTTTTCATGCCTGCTAACACAACATCCATTCTGCAGCCCAAGGGTCAAGGAGTTACTTCTACTTTTAAGTCTCATTATTTAAGAAATACATTTCGCAAGGCCATAGATAGTGATTCCTCTGATGAATCTTGGCAAAGTAAATTGAAAACCTTCTGAAAAGCGTTCACCATTCTAGATGTCATTAAGAACATTCGTGATTCATGGGAGGAGGTCAAAATATCAGCATTAATAGGAGTTTGGAAGAAGCTGATTCCAACCTTCATGGATGACTTTGAGGGACTACGCCTTTAAACCTCTGAACACATTTTGATGAAATCTGACATCAGAAATTCTACCAAAACAAGCTAGGATGCCCCCATGACACATATTTCTTCCAAACGTTTATATTGTGGGGTATAGACCTGTTGCTAAGTGGTGACTCTGTAAACAGCAGTTATTGCTAGGTAATGGCCACAACATACATGCATGCAACAATAGAAAAACTGTGTTTTCTATGTGGTCCGTGAAGAGATGTTATAACCAGGAGGTTAAGGGAGACCTGGTGTGAGCTATGGAATATTAAAATTAAGGAAGGTATGACTCAGGGGATTTACTTCTCTTGCAGTCGTCAATTGGCTGAGTTCCATCTTACACTGGGTGGATGAAATATTTGATTTGTAAATAGTGTAAAGTATCTTGGTGTAATCTTGGATAAGAAAGTTGCATGGAGATTGCACATAGAAATGAACAAAGCCAAGGCCTTCAGAATATTTATTATAATATATTCCCTATTCAAAAGTGAGTGATTAAGTGCTAACATAAAAGTGACCCTCCACAAAGCACTCATTAGGAGTAAAATAGAAGTAAAGGTATCCCTGTAACAGGCCATGGAGGACCATAGGGCTCTGAGACGTTGAGGTTCCCACATTTTCTAGACAATCTGCTCATAGATGGTGGCAAGGTTGTCAGTCCTACGTGCTGGCCGCCCTTTACCCCCAAGAATATTCCTGGTACTCATTTCTGTCAGAGGCTGAGTCAACTTCAGGGCCATAGTATGGCTGGAAGGTTTAGGTCAATTGAAAAAAAAAAATCAAATGACCTCATTGGGACTTGAACCCACGACTTTCCGGCTAGTAGCATAGTGCCTCAACCTACTACGCTATAGCGTGCCCCTACTCATTAAGAGTATCATGACTTATGCTTGTCCCACCTGGGAGTTTGTAGCAGACAACCATCTACTGAAAATGCAGTGCCTGCAGAACAAAGTTCTCCACAACACTGGAAATTTTGCAAGGCCCATACCGATTTGCAATTTGCATATGGCTTTCAAACTTCTGTACATATATGATTATATAACAAAATTATGCAGGCAACAAGCAGAAGTAATACAAAATCATGAAAACGCAAATATTCATAACACTGGACAAGGCGAATCCAGACACAGGAAATATAAGAGGCTTAAGCCTGGCAGTGATCAAGTATATGACTGTTCAAGTGACCAGACTGCCACTGTAGTAGGAGCTACTAATGATAGGGCATGATCTGCTGTACTGAGCCTGGACTGACAGAGCCCTTGTATTGCCATAGTCAATAAGTTCGTAGACTGGCCAAAAAGCATTGTTGCAGTGCACTACAGCGGATAGGTTGAGGCATGATATGATGCCCTGGCAGTTCATCTCTCATCACAGCAAGAGGCAGTTGTGTGCAAACAGTGTAAGCAAAACTATGGTCTCTATTGTGAACTGCAGTTAAATGCGAGTGGAAGAAATCGAAAATATGGCAGTTTGAACAACGGGCAAACATCAAGTTCTGCCAAAAATTAGGCAAATCCCCTAGCAAAACGTTTAACATGACGAATTGGCTATTGCTGCACGACAACGCCCCTGCACATCGCTCTGTTCTTGTCCAAGAGGAACTGGCAAGGCAACAGGTCACTGTTTTGCCACAACCTCTGTACTCACCTGATGTTGCACAATGCGATTTATTTCTCTTTTACCGCTTGAAAGCAAAGCTAGTACATGGTCGTAGATTTCAGTCATCCAAGGAGGTCGCCAATGCCACAAGAGATGCCGTACGGGAATTTCCTGCCAATATGTTTCAGTAATGTTTTCAGCAGCTATATCAACGTTGGCACACTTGCATAACAGCCAACGGTGACTATTTTGGGGGTCGATGTGGATCCGTGTAAGTGTATACGAATACCTTGCAATATGACGCGATAAAACCAGTCCACGAACTTAATGACTGTACCACGTATGTTTTATACACATACATTTAATAACATATAAAATGTATATTGTACATACTGACAACAGACTTATTACTACTGACTGTGACTCTGGCAAATGACAGACCCATCCTCTCGTCATACAGAGCTCCCCACATCAACAAGCTTCCAACTGTCTTGACAGTAATAAAGATATGGTCTTAAGCCCCAGATGGGTGCTTCATTCCAAGATAGACTGGCTGACTGAGTGTTCATCGCAACACAGCTTTGACTCTGACATAGTCAGGTGAGGACCGTCTCTGTGGTCTTGTGGCCAGAGTTCCTGGCTCCAGATCCAGAGGTCCCAGGTTCGATTCCAGGCGCTACCAGATTTTCTGAGAAGTAGTGGGTTTGGAATGAGGTCCATTCAGCCTCGTGAAGATAACTGAGGAACTACCTGAAAGGAAAAGTAGCCGCTCCGGTCTAGAAAACCGAAATTATCAGCCGTGGAGATTCACTGGGCTGACCACGTGACACCCTCTATCCACTAAAGTTGGCACTAACTACGACAACAAGCGGCGGTCGCTCGGTCGGTACATTTCGCTTGCGGACTAAAGCCACGGAGTTTGTTTATTGTTGTATATTAAGGTAAGCATCTGTTCTGTGTGGGAGTTTGTGAAGAGAGGATGAATAACCACGATTGGAGCCATTACCAGGAATCGTCTAGCAACAGACTAGACTGTGTGCTCTAGTGAATTGTAAAATGTGAAAACAGTGATATTGTTATAGTTATTTATAGTTTCAATCTGTACATGGTCAATAAATCTCTTCACCAATCCAACCCCATCTACAGTAACACATACATGGCAATATTTACAAATATAGTGAGATCAGAAAGAAGTACAAATTAATCATTACCATTTCACAATCTACAAATCCATTTCTAGGCATAGATATTCCAACCATGATAAATTTGTCACATGTAACCTCTAAGTTAGGATTTATATCCTGTTTTCCTGTTCAAAAACCATGCAATGTAGAAGTATGGGGAAAGGAGGTAAATCTCCTTTCATTCTTAATTTTAGCATTAGAGGTAAGCGCTTAGCTTGACTCTCCAGCCACTTGGATTGAGGACTGGTGGTGTCCAGAGTTGGTCTGGACATGATGGCAAAGAAACGAATCTATTAGGGAACAGAAGGCTAGTTGTGTAGCCCTTAGCCAGTCACTTTTCTGTATGAGCTATCACACCTCATGTTTGCAACTCATAACATAATTACGTAAGAAAATGATTCATATGGAATGCATAGGTATGTGGGTGATCTGTCTCCATATAAACTTTCACATGTATACCTGTAGTGACCCATTAGTTTTCACAGTCAAGCTAGAAGCTAAATAAACATTTTGTATGGTCGCCATGTTGCTGGTTTATATTACCCTGCGTAACTTTCACAACCTGTTACATATCTTATGGTTGTACTATCAGCATGTTCATAATACAGATGATAGAAGAAGTACAAACATGTACTGATCTCATGTCAATATAACATCAGGTTTCAAGAAAACCTGTAAATTTCTTCACAAGTTATGTGAGTGAGGCAGACAAAAAAATAAAGGACACAATGATATACAGTACTATGAGCTTATTTTCTGTTATGAAAAAAAAAAGAACTGTTTAAAAATGATGATGACCACTCATCTGGAACGTCTGGTTGCCTCGTCTTTCTTTTTTCTCTTTTTTATTTTTGTTAACTTACTTTAAACTAATATTAGCAAACACGAAACATATAATTACTAATATTTTTGTGGAAAACCCACATTCTGCCCCAAACACAATGCATATACTCAAAGGCTTTGAGACTATAATTATCTCCATTAATGATCAGAAAAAAGTGCACGGTTTTCTAAAAACTATTAGTTAACAGACTCACCGGTCGGCAACTCTGTACTCCTCCTGATCCAAAAAAATACTCCCTGCCATAAGCAACGATTGAGGTGTGCCAAATTCCATCCAATTGCCGACCTGAAACAGGAAACCACTTTTACATGTTTCTACTGTGATGTACGAGTAGTTGGCTACCACTTCCTTAAGCATCGTCAATTGGTTATCCTGAATTCTCTATTAAATGTCTTTGACATTTGTTAAAAATTCCATTTCATGTCACAAATATGCATTACTGTTATGTCAATATGATTGTTTCAAACCAAAAGATATGAAACGTTTCGCTGTTTAAGGTGCTGTTCTACTCCACTCCAATTTTTACATGTCAGAACATGCTTGAATTTACAATATGTGAAGCAATATAAATTTCCCACATGAACTGGCCAGCAAGCAAAGGACTCCAGCAGTGTTGTGACCACACCAGCAAATCATTACAACGGTTTTAAACATATTATCAGTAACTAAAAAATATCAATCCACTTATGGAGGCAGAAATTCCCTGGTCAACTATACTGAAATTGAACTGTCTAAGGGTGCACACTTTGGTATATGATTCTGGGCAACAAAGTATTGGAGTAGGTAGACTGATATCTATTAATGCTGTTGTGTTCATGCAGTTTGGCATGACACTACACTAAGTTTCATTGGCTCCATCTGCATCTCAAAATTGTAACATTCTGTTCTCTATTTGACTGCAACATAATGTTGCGCCGCACAGTGCCACACGCAAATTCTCATTATATCTCGCCACTGCCAACCACTTTATTATGCCCCCAAAACTCTGTCACCAATTTCTTGTAGCGCCCAAGGGAACACTGACTATATTCATCCACTATCGGAAGTTTGTGGATAACTCTTACCCCATCCCATGAGCCCATAGTTACAGAATAACCAAACAAACAACTGAACAAAAATAGAAAAATATAATTAATACAATAATTAAACACAGGCAGCCTTCCTTTTATAGACATACAGCCTTCCACTTCACTCCTGAAAATCTACTACATCTTATATTAAACCTACATGGTACAAACCAAACTTTATACTCCAACCATCAATCAACCAGAGTTCATATCCTAAAAATCAATTAATCAAATTTTACATCCTAATAGGTAATCAATAAACCAGATCCCGCATCTTAACGCTCAATCAGTGAGCTGAACACAGGTAAGTTACTTACGTGATCAGACAAGTCGCAGAATGAAGATGGCCGGGACTCTCGAGAGGACTGTCCAACACATCATTTCTCAAGTTCGAGTGTTATGAATGACAGCTTGAATCCAAATGCCCAGAACGGCTTCTACATCCTGACCCTCAAAAATTATCAAAACCTTCTTGCAACACTTAGAAATGCTGCTTGCTCAGAAAAACCCCTCAGGTGGGCAATTCTTTCCTGCCCATCGACCTACTAGTCAAAAGAGGTGCCTGTGTACTGTACAGTTGATTTATAAGTATTTTCTATAAAATATCGTGAAATCGGATGACATAGGAATGCAAGACATCAGCCGCGACTCTGACCTCCCATTTCTGGCCAGCCATCCAGTGGTTCACCTAATATATTAATTTTTTACAAAACTTATAACTAATTTCTAATAACTGGGAATAATACCGACTCCTTGTTAAATAAAAATTATAACCCTAATAACATGGGGACAACAGTAATGACATACTGAATATTGACTTTATCAACATAAGGTAGGCTCATCCATTTAGGTCAATTTATTTAGATATTGTACATCACAGATACAACACCACTGATTTGTAACCTTTCTGACAGTTAATATGAGTAGTATCTCAGCTAGTCAAGGAATTACTTGCTCAAAGTTGCATTACATTTTCACAAGAAGCCGTCATTACTCGGATGACTACAGTCCACATTCTCTCATTATATTTATTTAAGATCTATGTTAATATTACCCTTCCATTTAGCTAATCCCATGTCTCTCATATCAACAGAGGAAATTTTAACATATTTACTTGTCTTTACATTTTACTAATATGATCGCATAGGTTATCAAACTGAGTTCAACATAGGACCTGAAAGTGTTAATTGGTTAAAACATGGTCGCCAAATTACGTTTTGCGTAAAACCCAGAAGCTAAAAACTTGTGTGTGTGTGTGTGAGAGAGAGAGAGAGAGTTTGAAATGTGAGGCTCAAAACTGTGATGTTCGTTATTTTCTCTCTCTGCAGCCACAAATACAAATATCCAATTTTACTGCGGCCTTATTTTTTTTTTAGTTTCTTTGGGTGGTGTGAGACTGAGTCCACTTGGTACATCAGCCACTAACTAGCTTATTGTACCAGCCTCAGATTATAGACGATGATGAATGTCGAGTTGGTGGAATGATAATTGGTAAGGGAAACCGAAGCACTCGGAGAAAACCTGCCCCAGTGCAACTTTGTCCACCACAAATCCCACATGACCTGACCTGGGCTCGATCCCGGGCCGCTGTGGTGCGAAGCCGGCGACTAACCACTTGAGCTATAGCACGGCCTCAATTGTACTGGGGTTCTCAAAGGAATACACCAATAACGTTAGGGAAAGGGATTCATATAAATCATAAGTGATCAAACCCTAAAATAAGGATCTTCAAAGAGTGTACTTGTATAAATCATGTCCAAAGTTCTCTAATTCATGTCACCCTTTTCAACTCAAGTACATACGCAAAGTATGCAAAGAATCGATTTAGCAATCCAAAACCCGTCTATAGTCACACTCTATCTTGTGACAACAGTATTTAGAAGAATATCATGCTTCAAAGACGTAATTCATGCTCGTCCGCTAACATTATATTATAGCAAGTAGACTCGTTGCTAAGTCATGACTCTGTAAACAACGTCTGTTGATAGGCAACAGATTCATAACACGCACCAACGAACTAATTGGGAAGCGGTGTTCTTTACGCGGTCCGTACAGCAGCAGCGTGACGCAACAATGGAACTTTTGGAAGCAGTGTTTTTTATGAGGTCAGTGTCGAGGATATGTAGGATAAGTCTATAGTTTAGTCAACACCCGTGCGGAGGCAGGGTCGAATACCTGCACCGTGACTCTGCGGGTCGTAAAAGGCGACGAAAAGGGAAGTCTCAAATCTAAGACAGTAAAATATTGTCGCGAGTACCAAAGGACTGGGACCAGAAAAAGCATGCGCTGGCAAGGGACAGCAGCATATACAAAATACAGACCCATCCTCTCGTCAGAGAGACCGCCCCATGAAAACAAGACTGTAACTGTCAAACAGCAATATATATCTGGTCATGAGCCAAAGATGGGGCTCGACACCAAGACTTACTGACTGTCAGTTGCAATGTGACTTTGACTTGAGTTTAGTCAAACCCGTGAAGAAGCGGGGTCGAATACCTCCACCGTGAACCTGCGAGTCGTAGGAGGCGGAGAAAAGGGAAGTCTCAAGTCTGAGACAATAAAATATGGTTGCGAGTCCCAAGGGACTCAGACCTCAGAAATACTGCCCTGAGGGCCAGCAGCATTTACAAAAAACAGACCAGTCCTCTTGTGAGAGGGCTCCCCACAAAAAACAAGACCGTAACTGTCAAACAGTAATAAATATCTGGTCATGAGCCGCAGGCGGGGCTCGACAACAAGACTTACTGACTGGCTGACTGACCGACCGTTAGTCGGAAAGTGATTTTGACTTGAGTTTATTCAGTTGTGAGAGAGTCGCCGGCCAGTATGGACATGAATACGGATGTTGAGGGATATACGGCGTTGGAAGCCGTTACCAGACAACTGATGAAGGCACAGCAGACTGAGAAGACTTAGTGCGTGCTGTAGCGAATTACGGATTGCGCGAATTAGCGAAAGCACTATAGTTACTTGCACGAGTAGTTACGATCTGTAACTGTTCAATAAATCCAATTACCAATCCAAACCCCATATATAGTTATACACGTGATAATATATTGTAACGTGTCTGGAATCCAGAAGTCACTTCTATGGACTATATATATGGCCAGTATGGACATGAATACAGATGTTGAGGGATATACGGCGTTGGAAGCCGTTACCAGACAACTGATGAAGGCACAGCAGACTGAGAAGACTTAGTGCGTGCTGTAGCGAATTACGGATTGCGCGAATTAGCGAAAGCACTATAGTTACTTGCACGAGTAGTTACGATCTGTAACTGTTCAATAAATCCAATTACCAATCCAAACCCCATATATAGTTATACACGTGATAATATATTGTAACGTGTCTGGAATCCAGAAGTCACTTCTATGGACTATATATATGGCCAGTATGGACATGAATACAGATGTTGAGGGATATACGGCGTTGGAAGCCGTTACCAGACAACTGATGAAGGCACAGCAGACTGAGAAGACTTAGTGCGTGCTGTAGCGAATTACGGATTGCGCGAATTAGCGAAAGCACTATAGTTACTTGCACGAGTAGTTACGATCTGTAACTGTTCAATAAATCCAATTACCAATCCAAACCCCATATATAGTTATACACGTGATAATATATTGTAACGTGTCTGGAATCCAGAAGTCACTTCTATGGACTATATATATGGCCAGTATGGACATGAATACAGATGTTGAGGGATATACGGCGTTGGAAGCCGTTACCAGACAACTGATGAAGGCACAGCAGACTGAGAAGACTTAGTGCGTGCTGTAGCGAATTACGGATTGCGCGAATTAGCGAAAGCACTATAGTTACTTGCACGAGTAGTTACGATCTGTAAGTGTTCAATAAATCCAATTACCAATCCAAACCCCATATATAGTTATACACGTGATAATATATTGTAACGTGTCTGGAATCCAGAAGTCACTTCTATGGACTATATATGGACTTCTATATTTAGCTTTACCGCCACCACAAACACCTCCACCTTTACTTGAGGTCATAAGAAATCTTCCTGGTTCGCCTTCAGCTACCATGTCCCTTTCCCGGAAACAGTAAGCATCAAAGTCACTGCCATGAGAACATCAAATCTCAGACTGTGGGCTCTGTGCTGATCATTACTATATATTTTTTTCTGTGGCGCTACAGCCCCAATTTGGGCCTAGGCCTACCTCCATGAAACTCTCCGTTTCACACAGTAGATAATGAAAAGTTCAGTCCAGTGTGACATACGAGTTTATAACACTTCAGTCCTCATTCGCCTTACATGTTTCGATTCAAAAGAATCATCTTCAGAGGCGCACCACTACGATAAGGAAACACTGTTACGTAAGATATTCTAAATATGCACTTTAGATATGACTAATGCTCTCTATATAAATTTTGTTATCACGTTGGTTCCGATGTTTATCTGAGGCACGCACAATGGCGCTTCTTGAAATGTAGATTTACTTATGATGAGCTTCCTTCAGTGTATTTCCTGGTTATTCTGACTAGGGTTTTTCTCCGTTTCACTTCGGTTTACTAGATCTTACACATGCGGTAGGACTCCTTGGGCGAGTGATCAGCTCGTCGCAAGGCCTCTATCTGTAGACAATCACAGAATAACGCACACAAACATCCATGCCCTGAGTGGGATTCGAACCCACGAACCCGGCTTCCGAGCGAGTGAAGACAGTGCATGCCTTAGACCGCTCGGCTACCGTGACGATCATTAGTATATGTTACACAGAATCCCATTAGGTGCGTCAAATCGATCTTTTTCTTTCTGTTACGTACCGACGGAACATTTCTGACAAATTCTTTCATATGTAATATTTCCAAAATTATGTAGTTATTGTGTATTTTCGGTTTTAATAGACCTACCATATAAATGAGATATTTTGTATATTGTAAAAAACATATTTACGCATTCGTACACGTAGAATGCTGTTTATACTGTACAACGTGTGACAGAGTACCAATCCTCGAAAATCCGACTGCTGCTCTATCCTTGAATAAGAAAAGGTTATGAACCACAGATCTATGGAGGGTTACCAGAAAAGCGCGCTATAAAAGCACAGAGGAAAGTGAAATAACTAGTACCAAACGGCGTCAGAAGCGGTCAGAAGTACTGTGGGTTGAAGCGAGCTTGGTTTATTTTAGTTCCTATCTCAACATTCGCCCATCTTTAAACTACGGAAACCATGAAAAACGTCACACTAAGAAAGCTGGATTCAAGGGGAGGAAAGGAATTCGGAAAATGTGCGAAGAGAATACGAAAAAGGAACGGTATCCATTACAAACCCCTCCCCAACAATCAGCTTAACGGGAATCTGTTTCATACAGAATAAGCATGGCTTCTTCACTTTTTACAGAGAGAAATATTTTGCGGTGCAATGAGTTCATCTTATAACGCGGGTTAAATCAGACTTCGCCAGGCATGCGATGATAAACAATCATGGAGGGACTGGGGCGGGGGTTTTATAACTTATTTTAAGACATCTTGAATGTACAGTCAAGCATGTCTGTCTTATTTTGTGAAATGTAAAGGGAGATTCAGAGCACATGCATATATCCATCTGATGCCACGTTTTAAACAATAAACTGTTAATGAAACACAGTATGAAGGTAACATGACTGAAGTTCCCCTTTGCACCACCCTTCCCGACAAACCATGTCATGCTTCATTGCAGAACTGTGCAAAGACGTGACTTGTATGAGGATTGTTTGATCTAGGCCTAATCAGTAAACAGACTAAAAGGTAAAAAGGTAGGGTTGTCCTTGTGCCTAATTAGTTAAGCATTATTCCATGAAGACGTATGGGGGAATGGAGGTACAGCTCCACAATTCTTGACCTGGCAGTAATATTAGGCTCATATGAGCTTTAATTTCAATGGCTATTTGCACGACAAGATAACCTTTCAGGACCAAATAATTAACTTACACGTATAACACCAAACAACAAGATATTTGTACCTATCTACAAGTAGTTCAAAGATCCCCAATACAGGACTATATGTATACTTTGTTTAACCCATGTTTACTTCTAGACCAACCTCCTTTTTTTTATTGCTAGTGGGGTGGGACTACGTTCCTTGTACTGCGGCCACTTCTGGCTTATTGTACCAGCCCCAAATGGTAGGTGAGGGTGATTGTGGAGCAATTGGTGGAATGAAGATTGGCAGGGGAAACCGAAGTACTCGGAGAAAACCTGCCCCAGCGCCACTTTGTCCACCACTTGCCCAACGTGTTTCAGAGACATACCACATTCAACACAAACGTTAAACAGCACTTTCATCCAAAATGAATCACAGATTTTTTGAAGTCTATAAATAGCCCATGTACTATCCCATTGTACTCCCATTATTTCTAAAGTATCTGAGGTATGCAGAATATGTGATAAGTAATTAATCTCTTGTGCCAAAATTCTCACTGATGATCCCCTGCAATTCCATCGATGTTTGGAGTTATTCTTGAGAGAAGGCTGTTGAATCATATTTTGTAATGAGTTGATAATATCAATATTCCCTGAAAATTTATAGTCAGCTTTTGCCTCTTTTATAAACAGGTACCACAACAGACTCCATCTATTTATGTGGCAATTCTTCCTTATTGAAAGTTGAGTTAAGAAGTTTGTGGATTAATTCTGCTGGAATTTGATCAATACCAGCGATTTCAATTCTTAGACAGCAACTGAAATCTCAAAAGCAGGGGTAGTAATAGCTTTGCTGTATGTATATTTCGGTCTGCCTAACATCATTAACTTCGTGTACATTCAATAGCTAACAAAGAGAATTAGTCTGGTTATTCACCAATTGTAATATTTTACAATTTTTACAGAAGATTGGAAATAAAAAGTCCCTGAAGTATTTAGCAAATGTAATCTACTCTCAATTTCCTCGTCAATATATTCCATTTATGTGTAGCCCTTACAAACTACATGAGCATAATTTAAGTACTTATTTGTATTTCAATAAAATGCGCAGCTTGCAATGCCTCTTCTATGCTACATGGATCAACCTGTGGTAACTTTTACTGATCAAGCAACTTTCATATCAAGTAGTATGTAGAATGATGAGCACAGAAATGACATGCTGCTGATATAACTATGTGGAAAATTTATATTATTCTGTCTCTCTTAATGGGGAAACCTTTCATAGAGACTACAAGCATAAATACTGCAGAAGAGCATCAAGTACGATGACCGAAAGAACAAGTTATGGAACTTGGCAAAAGTACCAGGAAATGAAAAATACAAGGAAGTGTTGTTAAAAATAGGTTAAGACTACTACACCCTGAGGATATAATTAAAAGACATAGTTTACAGCCCAACTGTCAACAAGCAAAAATGAAAATACTTGAGTAGATTTTCAAATCGGAAAACAGATACCTTCATTTATTTCAAAGAATGAATCTGTCCACACAGGTCAGGAACAAACAGTGTAGGTAAAGACTGGATAATGTAACTTGTAAATGGCAGTGTAGATGGACATATGTAATATTTAAAAGTATGGAAAATGTCATTTTGGGGGTCTGACTACTGGTAACAGAACACAAAATTCAAAACAGTTCACTGAAACCTATTATTTATCATGATCCTGAGTCACTTTAATCCAGTCCACATCATCACAACTAATTTATCTTAGATCCAGATTAATATTGTAACACATTTCCTACATTCTCCATGTAGGTGCTTCCTAAGAGGCTCCCCATTAACTTTCTGCATACATTTCTTCTTTTTCCAATTAGAAGTATGTGTTCAGTCTTACCTGTTCACATAATACTATTCAAATTCAAAGTTCTTTGTCATGTAACATCTTTAATTTTCCAATTTCTTCAGTCTCTTTGGTCTGGCACACCCACTGGTGTGACAATAAATAATGTGATTTACTCATAGTCCCTGTATGCTGTCTATGTTCATGTAACAGATGCCTGTGTATTCTAAATTGAGTTGACACACCTAACATGACAGGATGATCACAGTAGTTCAGGCAACACTTTTGATGGACCATATTTGATTGTTGCTAAAATCTAGTTCCATGTTACTTGTGGAAGTACATTGCTTCGGCTTAACTATCTCACTAAATTCTAGTTGTTTTATTGGCTTATTTACACTCCATACAGCTGTAAGCATACACAGGTGATGTCACTCACCAAGTAGCATCTGTGACATCATGCGGGCCATGCCCTTTGTGAGATCATACACATACACCTCAACTGTTGCTCCAATATCCTCCTCCATGCTGCAAGTTGCTTTGTTCCTATTATTTGTAGTCCGTTGTCTGTCTCACATGAACTGTTACATTACCTGAAAATAAAATGATGTCATTCATTTTCATGGGAATTACTAGAAAACAGCAAATTCATGTTGTATAAAAGCTACTGTTTATCAACATATTGGGCTGAAACATGGATATAGATCATAATGTACAAAGTAGAATGAAGGATGCTGTGATATACCAGAGGAGGATAGCTGCCATAACCACATAGTAGGAGAAAGGAGGGGAAGAGTGGAGAAAATCTTGTGGAGATTGATCTGAGATGATGTGTTACCATATTAAGCACATGGAAACTGAGAGAATATCAAAGTTAGTTTCAGACTAGGATACAGGCTAAAATCAGAATATTGGGAGACCAAGAATTAGGTGAAGTAATAATATGAAAGAAAATGAAGAAACGATATGAACGAACTGGCAACAAATAAGAGGCTGGAAAGGTAGAAGGGCAGGAGAGTGGAGGATGATAATGAATAGTGATATTCTAATAAGAGAGAGAAAAAAAAGAAGGCACCAGGGCAACTCAAACAGCTGTCCCTCAAATGTGAAGTACCAAGTTATGTTATGCAAAATAATTCATTAGCATCCTCTTAATCGGTTTGTCCAACGGGCAACTTCTACACGCCCAAATAAAATTATTTTGTTTATTTCCTGTTCAAGTTCTTCATGTTCAGGTTCTGGGTTAGTAACACAATACAATCCAGATGAAAATCACTACTCATGATGATTAGTTACATGTTACTCTAACTGGTGACATGGTGTTAGCTGAGAGCATAAAATTATTTTCTGCTAGTGAATTGGAAATGACACAACACAAAGGAGTCATGATGTTTCACAGTGTTACCATAGCAAATTACTATATGCCATTTCATTGTTTACAAGATGTGCATCAGAGAAGTATTACAACTTTTACTAAAATGAATATATAACTAATTCTATGGAGCTGAATCATCCTTGAGAAGTGACCAGTCACTCAGCTGTTCAAGAATTTCCCAACATTTTATGGAACCCGAAGGTTCATTAGCATGTTCACAAGAGCCCTCCACTTGTCCCTATCCTAAGTGAGATCAATTCAGTCCATATGATGCCATACTATCTCTTTAAGATTCATTTTAACATTATCCTCCCACCTACATCTAAGTCTTCCTAGTTGCCTCTTTCCTTTTGGCTTTCTCACCAGAATCGTTCATGCATTCCTCTTCTCTCCTGTGTGTGCTAAATTCCCTGCACACCTTGTTCTACCTGACTTGACAATTCTAATTATACCTGGCAAATATCACGAGTTATGAAGCACCTCAGTATGCGAAACTTCTCCAGCTTCCTACTATTCATCCCTCTTGTGTCCAAATATTCTCCTCAACACCCTCTAATGAAAATACCCACTCAAAGCCATCTACATATATCAGTTAATGTGGCATATGAGCTTGTCTCAGGAAACACAGTAACTTACTTTCTGGATTTACATGACTTCTTTGGAACAGAAAGAAATAATTCTGCAAAGTAAATATGTTTCTGTATTTACTGTTAGATGATATTAATGTCAGTACTGTTTTCATATGCATGGAATGCTGAAAACAAAATTGGACATTTGACTTTCAAAGCATGTGTCTTTCACTTTATGTCAGAACGAGCAGAAATTCAAAGTCTTCTCACAGAATAGTTCACTCAAAGTACAAAACAGAGCGCTGGTTTTCCACTATATCCTATAGCGAAAATAATTAGAATACAAAAAACGATATTATAGCCCAATTTAATTCTCAGTAATGTTTGAAATCATCTAGTAGTATTTATGAATGTACTATGCATCACTTGGTGAAGAACAACATTCTATTCTATACTTTTATCAACTGTTCACAACAAGAGATTATACTTCAGGTATGTGACATAAGAACTATTTCAGAAAGTTGGATTAAAATTCATGTGATGCAATGTTCAGGAATAACTTGTTTACTTTCTTGAAGGATTCACACAGCATGTTTATTACAGGAAATCTTAAAGCAAGTTCTGTTGATGCCAGGATGGTATGTGTATCTCTACTAAGACAAATTGTCTTAGTACAGATGTTTTGTAGCTTGTTCCTGGACTTAATTTACAGCAGACAATTCAAGCATGGCTGAATCCACACATATCTGAACTACTAATCACAATGAAATGCAAATTATATGTGTACTCTTACGCTGAATTTTCAATTTTAACAGTGTTTTTATGGCATTCAGAGAGTCAGTGATATATATCATTGCATTAATACATGAGCCTATTTTGGTCCAGAGTAATAATCAATTTTATTCTTAAATACAAATCTAAAATACAGCCTCATCTGTATGACACTCTGAATTTTCATAACTAAGATGTAATAAAATAAAACTACAAACCGAGCTTTCAGCAATATTTTTCTGCTTGCTACCTGTTCCATGCTGGCTTCTTTTTTGTCTTATTACTAGACTCCAAAGATGGAGGTGACATGCTCCTCTGAAATGTCAGCTGACTTTCAATGGACTATATAGCATTACACCCCAAAAGACAACTCTTTTAAATGAAACAATTGTTTTTTGGTTAAATGTACAGCGTACTTTCATTCCAGTAAATGCAACGTTTATTTCACTTATAAGGGAAAGCACAGGTCTATAAAAATTATCTTAAATGAGAGAGTCCTCAGGGTACAAAAATCATACTGCCACAACTGAAATAAGCAGTGAAGAGACAGCGAGTAAATTTAATTTCCAAAGGCCAGTCAAGAATACACATAACAAAGTCATTCCCTCTACTGAGATTTCAGATTCTCATGCTGGTGACTAACAACAGTACTATCTCCTGATAAGTGACGTCATGTAATGTGATAGAGGTTTTATGAATTAGAGCACATCCCAGAAGATATTGCTCTATTTCCTTCCAATTTTTTAAAATATTATTTGTTGGTGTAGATAGTTACGTGCCTAAACATAGGTCACTAATTTTAATTGTAACATACTGCTGTGTTTCCACAACACACACTGCTTTTGTCAAATAACAGTGTTTAGTGCATGAGATCTGGGCTACATATTTCGACATGTGCTGAATGCCATCAGACCTTTTCCACGCATCCTACTATACGTCACAAAAAGTGTTATAACGGCGAAATGAAGTCTCGGAAATTACTTAACTTCTGTTTACTGCTGCAACGAACTGCCAAGCGTTAACATATTGCGTGAAGTTAACGTATTAGGTTGCGAATGTGTGAGCATGCTAAAACCCAACTCGGACTGTAGGGCCAGGAAGAAAGAGCAACTTGTTGCAACAATAATGTTCTTTAATTATGAATTACGAATACACAGCCAGAGACAAGGTGGTATATTACACAATGTCAGCACAGACCTTGAAACCTGCCAGTTTGAACAGCAGGAAAATTGCGAACGGTGAACTTCCACGATGGTGGTAATGAACAAAGACACAATTTCAAGGTGAATCAAGGACTGACTCCTGATTATGAAAATACAGTCCACGCACCTGTTTTCGGGTCTACCTTCTGTGCGCAAAAACCTTCACAGTTTCATAGCCAAGAACCTGAGAAAGAAATTATCTGCAGGCATAACACGCCAGTTGGTTGTGAAACTATGAAGACTAGTCGAATTCTTGATCAAAAACACCGTTTCCCAACAGGTGGAAATTGACACACTACTGGGATTTGACGGTTGACTGAGTACGATGTCTGTTCTCAAAATGAGAATGTCTGTTTCTGAGTAAGATAATGCTAAACACTTCTTGGAATAAGAGAAGCTTCGTTTTTTTTTCTTGTGGGACTACTTTTTTTTTTCACAAAATGCCATCTAGGATATAAAAGGAAGATGGTACAGAATCACTGTCATAAACTACAAACATATATAAACCACGGTTTAAGACGAATTCTAAACATAAAATGGCCAGAAATGATTTCGAACTAAGAGCTTTGCAGCAAAACAGGACAAAAATGAATTACAACAGAAATGAAAATTGGAGAAGCAAATGGGTTGGGCATAGGTTAAGGAAGGGAAACGGATCACATGAAAGAGGTGCACTGGACTGAAATGCTCAAAGGAGAAGTAGAGGAAGGCCGAGATGAATCTGGAACAGAAGAACCAGGGATCAAGCTCTAAAAGAAGGCAAAATATGGAAAGAAGTTAAAAGAAATTGGTCCAGAGTAGGATTCGAAAGCGGCACTTTGTGGATTTCATATGCATCTCTTAGGGGCAACATGAATGGATGATAAAATTTCATCATTATTTACAAAGAGCTTTTTCACAGATGAAATACAGACTGAAAACATAAAAGATAAATTAACGCATATGACACAATAAGTTTGATAGCCTTCACACAGTTTCAGAGCAAAGAACATCATAAATAAGGAGTTCAATCTTCTGAGATATAACGCCGTGTAATCTGTTGAAAGTCAACAGACGTCACAGAGAAACATGCAGCTTGTCTCTTCAGGGCTGAAGAGGAAGTCAAGCAAGAAACCAACATGTAGCAGACAGCAAGCAACAGACTCACTCATGGAGCTGAGCCTTCCTTGAGAAGACGCCAATTGTGCAGCTACTCAAGAACTTCCCAGCATTTTACGGAACCCGAAGGTTCATTATCATGTTCACAAGAGCCCTCCACTGGTCCCTACCCCGAGCCAGATTAATCCAATCAATACCATCCTATCTCTCTAAGATCCACTTTAATATTGTCCACTCACCTACGTCTTGGTCTTCCCAGTGGTCTCTTCCCAACCAATATCCTGTATGCATTCATCTTCTCCCCAATCGTGCTACATGCCCTGCCCTTTTCATCCTTCTTGACTCGATTATTCTAATTATACTTGAGAATAGTATAAGTTATGAAGCTCCTCAATACGCAGTTTTCTCCAACCTCCTGTCACTTCATTCCTCTTTGGTCCAAATATTCTCCTCTACGCCCTGTTCTGAAACACACTCAGTCTATGTTCCTCCCTTAATGTCAGAGACCAAGTTTCACGCCTAGACAGAACCACAGGCAAAATTATAGTTTTGTATGTTCTAATTTTGATGCTTAGGGACAGAAGATGCGAAGACAAAAGGTTCTGGACTGAATTGTAGCAAGCATTACCCGAGTATAATCTCCTCTTAATTTCCTCTTCAATCAGGTTTTGTTATTAATTTGCACAAAAAAAAACCTCGAACCGTTACCCTTTCTTAATAATGACCACTCGGGGCTGTGACGCCGGGCTACTTGGGTGTTATAAAAGACTGGTTGGTGAATTAAGGAATGTCTTTTGTTGTTAGTTAGTGATTCGGAGAGTTGGATATAGTGAGTCAGTTGAATATAGGTGAACAGTTAGTTAAGAAAGATAGTGAAATATTGACGACAGTAATATAGTGAGGATACTTTCGAAGTTTAAAAGTGATATTCGAGCATGAGGTATCTATGTGAAGAATGTGAGAAGTTTATGAAGACACTTAGTTACAACAGAGGTGTGATCTAATAAAGTGCAAGACTCACGGAGGACTAGTGTAACTTTGCAGACATAAATATAGACATACCGAAGTATACTGCATTCATTGCATTCAAGCAGTGTAGTGCTTCATAATTCCTGAAGGGTGTACCTCCATCCCGGTCACCGAGGCAACCTGTATCCCTGAGGGAAAGATCTCCTGACTCTACCGATCTGACAGGGCAACGCTGCTGGCAGCGGCGCATCACCCGGATGATGGTATCTTTAGCCTAATTCACATGGGGATAGTTTACAGGAGTCAAGTGCTTGAAGCCTCTAAATCTGAAGCCATAACAAGCGCGCACACCATCGTTTCAGTTGATTTTACATTGCATTCATGAATTTGCATTGTGAAGCTGAAGATGCCACGAGCACAAATCCAAGCATGCGCAGTACTAATTGGCGCCTTTCTGCTTCATGAATTACAACACAATCTTGAAAAGAAAGAAAAAGGGAAAAGACGATGGGTTGAGAAATGGATTCGTAGAAGAAATTTGTATGGTACATCAAAGACCTTGTTGAATGAACTAGCTGAAGAGGATCCTTCGGAGTACAGGAGGCATCTCAGAATGAGTCCTGAGAAGTCTGATCAGCTTCTGGCTATGACAGAACCCTCTATTCACAAGGATACTGCAATGAGAATGGCAATACCCACCAGAACTAAGTTGGAAATAACATTACGTTATTTGACAAGTGGTGATAGCTTCACAACCTTGCACCATTTGTACTAGTACAGCTTAACACAGTGTAGCCTGAATAACTGGACCGCGACACCAAAGAGTTTTGAACATCATACAAGTAACAACACGCTCTGAGACCTAATAATATGAATCTTCCATTAAGGAGAAGAGACAAAAAAAAACCCCAACAAACACGAGCCATATTGGTTCGAGATTAAAATAAATATTGGACACCAATTTGTAAATAATTTTAGAGGTTTTTAATAAATCTAATGTACATCCTTGTATTAGCTAAAAGATATAAAATCTAAATGTATATCTGTGACACTGTAATATTAGTTTTCGAACTTCTTGACAAAAACCCTTCTGAAGATAGTCTTTTTTTACCGACACATGTAAAGGATGACAAATTAAAATATCAACATTTATCAATAACACTGGACGGTATTTTTTTAATCTTATATACACGTAATTATTTCATTTCCATTCCACTTTGGGGCGCTCATTTAATATTGAAATATAAATACTAACACAATGAGACATTCGGATATTATTTTCAAAATATAGGCCTAATTATTAAGTCTAAATATATATTACGACACCAGGTAATATATATTACCAGGCGACCATACACAGAGTATGGATTTGTGCCACTGGATAAAAGCTCATCCCGAACTGTTAAGCGTCATTTTATTCAGTGATGAGGCGTCTTTTACCCTGGACGGTGTAAATAATTTACGAAATGTGCATACGTGGTCCCATAATAATCCACATGAGATAATGGAAACGAAATTCCAAAAGAGATTTTCCGTGAATGTACGTTTAATACAGTTATGTGGTCGGCTTATAACGCAGTCAGCCATGTTACGTCAGCGCTTGCCAGTCATGTGTCATGTATAGTGCTTGGAAACCCTAAGGACAATTATGACATGGCGAGCGAGTATTTTTACTTCAATTTTATGGCTTCATGTCACTCACAAGTTAGTTTGATGTTACGTACATTATTAACATTACAGAAACCACATATTCCTGCCAGTTTTAATATGTATTTTGTAATCAACAAGTGTGTAACACCGGTCAAAGTTTCACACGTCTCTGGCCATTATCTCCGTTCAACTTTGGACATAGGTGTTTTGGGTTATATCGGCATACTTTAACATAAGGAACACCCTCCCGAAGTTTTGACCATTCCTCCTGGGACACCCTGTATATAGGCCTATAGGAAATGATTTAAGGTTGACTATTTGTGCGCTTTATTCATGCGAGATGGCGTCAAACGCTGACCTCGACGCATCAACACGTAGGAATGGAAAGGATATATGTGATGCTAAGGAAAGTTAATGATACGAAAGTTTATACAATACATGAAAAGACTCTCCGTTGTATCCTGAACAGATGTTCACTAGCAAACATGCATTAATTCACGTTTAATTTCTTTCACATGTAACACCGATCACCTTGTTTCGTGTTTTCCTCAGCACCCCCCACGCGAACAGTGAGCCTTTTTCCTTAAATTGGGCCACAACCACTTCTTTCTGCCTCCTTCTGAATTCGACATTCCATTTTATTTTTCTCTACACAGTCCAAGCAGACAATACGGTGTCGTTTATTATCAAACGACATTTCTGATTAAGTAATATACAAAGATATGGCACAAATAGAAATCACAAACATTACGAAAAGTGCATAATAAGGCTATATTTTCTGACCTCATGAAAGCCCAGAAAGACGAAAATTTTCCTTGGCATAAAATAAATTGAAAAGTGGTATTATTATTATTATTATTATTATTATTATTATTATTATTATTATTCTAGATCCTTAAGGTATTATACAATGCGTACAATCAGTATACAGTGCGTACAATCAAGTGCGCGCCGCGGCTGCAATTTGCCGTGAGTCATACCACCGCAGAACGGATGCAACTCCTCCCCGCGACTGCAGTGCCGTTCCCCGATAGCGTGAGTGTAGTGGTGTCGCTGAGTCTCCGTCCATCAGTTGCTCTACATGCACACATTTATAAGAATACAGTAAAAAGATAACTTACCGTGGTTTATAACAGGTGCTGAAAGTGACCTCCTTCTGCTTGCAAACATGCCGCGCATCTCACAAATAAATTACGCGACACTCTCTGCAGTTCGTCGACGGTAATTGAATGAATTACGCGTGTAATTTCATTTTGAAGACTATCAATGCTGCGGGGATTATTTTTGTAGACTTTTTGCTTCAGGTTGCCCCAAAGATAATAATCAGAAATACTGAGATCTGGGGATCTGGGAGGCCACAGTCCTCTACTGA
>NW_019742552.1:1250389-1356632 GCF_002891405.2 Cryptotermes secundus | reverse complement strand
ACTTTGTGGCTGTGCGAGCAGATCCTAGCGAAACACCAGTTTCCTGTGCTAAGCGTCTTAACGATTTTCGAGGACTGATCTGTAATCTTGCCTGAATATCCTTAACCTTTTCTTCAGTCAGCACAGTTCTCTTCGATTGCTTCTTCTTGTCACTCACTGAACCTGTGGCCCGCCACTTTTTCAGAAGCCTGTTTACACACGACTTTGTGGGAACTGGCGAGTCAGGATATTTCTGACGAAACCTACGTGCGAATTTTCTGTAAATGTTTTTCCTTGCAATAGTTTCGACAATAAACACACGCTGTTTAATAGTGAACTTCATTTCCACCGTCTGTCGACAGCTGTAAACATTCCACTCCACTTCCACAGCAAGAAAAGACTGACTGTTTAATGCAACCTCGGGTTCCGATTATGCAACCATCGGCGTAGGAGCACTGCAGTCGCGGGGAGGAGTTGCATCCGTTCTGCGGTGGTATGACTCACGGCAAATTGCAGCCGCGGCGCGCACTTGATTGTACGCACTGTATAAGGAAAACGAACTATTTTTACAGACGTTAAAAAAAGAAAAAAGAAATCCGACTGTCTTTATAAAAAATTTCCCTACTATCGTAAGCTAGTTAAGACTACTATTAGGTCCGACAGACTTAGATGGTTGAAATCTGTGGACGAAAATTTAAGGTAACCCAAGCAATTCTGGGAATATCTGGCCTCTTTTAGAAAAATAAATTCTAATTCCATCCAGCTTGAGGTTGATGGTCAGCATTTAATCGAACCTACTGACTATGCTGATGAATTTTCAAAACATTTTCAAACAGTATACCACAGTCCTGGTCCTACTGTCTTCCCCAGCCTATTGTCATCTTTAGCGTCTGTTTCCGATTCGGATGTTATCAAACCCATTAAGCGCCTGAGACCATCTAAGTCTGTTGGAGTCGACGACATCCCTGGATTCATTATTAAGGGCTGTACTGATATATTTGTACATATTCTTAAACATATCTTTAATCTAAGCTTCTCAGCAATTGTACCTGTTCTCAAAAAAGGCAAAAGTACGTCTGCTAGCAATTATAGGCCTATACCCTTACTGAGTAATTTTTCTAAAATATTCGAATTTATTGTTCATGAACATGTTTCCCATTATCTGAAATAAAAAATTAGTCCTTATCAGCACGGCTTCTCGAAAACTAAATACACAAGCACGGATTTGGTAACTTACGTTGATTTTATCTCCCCTATAGTTGGCTCTCAGAGACAAGCTGATGCCATTTATTTTGATCTCAGCAATGCATTCGACCTTGTCCCACATTCTCTTCTTCTTCTAGACAAGCTTAGTGCTATTGGGCTTTCTGGTAGTTACCGTATTTACGCATGTATAGGCCGCACATTTTTTGCCAAAAATTCAAGAGGAAAACTGGGGTGCGGCTTATATTCGAAATATTCGAAATCACACTTCATTTAAAAAAAATATATATTCATAATTAGTAATACAGGATGTTCTACTCCTGAAATAATATTCCAAGAAAATTATTTTTTCTATAATTTCTGTCTGAAAATTGTGCTGCGGCCTATACACGCACGCGGCCTATACATGCGTAAATACGGTATATAAGCTGGTTTCGTAGTTACCTATCCAACCGGAAATCTCAGGTCCGTGTTTCTGGCGTTCTTTCCTCACCTTTTGAAGTTCTCCCCGGTGTTCCTCAGGGATGTCTTGGGACCCCTTCTCTTCAATGTGTTTATTAACGACATGTGTGATGCAGTTGCCCTCTCTAAATGTCTGCTTTTTGTTGATGACGTCAAAATTTACCGAGCCATTAGTTCTCCTCAGGACTGCTATCTACTTCAGTCTGACAGTAACTCTGTACAAGGTTGGTGCATTGCTAACTGTATGAAACTCAACATCAGTAAAACTAAAGTTATATCCTTCTCCAGGAAAACCAGCGTACTGATCTACGATTATAAACTTTGTCAATCGTCAATAGCCCGGACCGATTCTATAAAAGACCTGGGAGTGTTTATTGATGCTAAACTATATTTCCATGACCAGATAAATTACATTTTCTCTCGCTGTGTTAAAGTGTTTGGTCTAGTTCGTAACAATACTTTCAATTTCTCATCTCTAGACTGTATGCTCAGATTGTACACTGCCTTAGTTAGATCTAAGCTTGAATATGCGTCCGTAGTCAACTGATGCCAACAAGCTGGAACGCATCCAGCAGAGGTTAGCGGCACTTTGTTTTAATCGTTTCTATCCTCAAGTTCATTACAATTATTCTCTTGCTCTGGATGAGTTAAAATTGCATACTTTACGTACTAGGAGACATCGTCTTGATGCTCTATTTCTTATTAGAGTTTATTTGGGCTCGAAATTCTGCCCTTCTGTTCTGGAAATTGTTGGTCTCCGAGTTCCTGCTAGGTATATTAGAGACTTTGCATTGTTCAATGTTTGCTCCTCATCTAAAAATTGTCCCTCTGCTAGATGTGCAGCAGCTGTTAATGTTGTATGCTGGGATGTTGACGTATTCGGAGCCAGGAAAGTTCTCCCAAAACGATTTTTAAATATAGTATAAATGTCAGTATTATTAATTTACATGTATAATAAACAACAATTAAACTGAATAATTATTATTATCCTCTCTGAAAATCTATACTTTTCATTTCTCAATTAAATATTTATACGTTTCATTTCTCAGTTCTCAATAACACTTAGATTTATGTAATGAAATTATTATTGTTGCTATCATCATTTGTTTGTTTCTTTACTTGTCTGCATTTATGTTAATGAAATTATTATTATTATTATTATTCTTGTTGTTGTTTGTTTACTTGTCTGCATTAATGTGTTTTCATCCAGTGCTTGCCTGTAATTTGTCTTTGACTTTATGTAGTGTTTGTCCAAAATGTAATTACTTGTATCTACCCTGTGCTCTGTCTGTAATTGGCCTTGCGGCTGCTGACTCGGCACATAAATAATAAAGAATTGAACTGAATTGAATTATTATTATTATCATTATTATTACTGTTATTCAAATATATTGCACGGTACTAAGCTTCGTTTGGACACATAAAATTAATATTAATTTTCAGCATGGCATCTTCCGGAAAAAAAAAAGAGAGAAGATGAAACGCCAGTTAATTCGCAGTCGTTCCTCATTAATGTGAGTGGTCATGAAAACAAGCATGCCAAAATTTGGCCCCAAAGTGGTTTTCAGGCAATTATCTGAGTATAGACGCTACGTACCAAATACACATCTTTATAAGACATGTATTCACTAACTAGGCTGTGCAGATAACTCAGTATTAATGCAATGGAAATGGATAAAGTGTGCCCCTCTAATTAAGGACGTCTTCATACAAGCATGCCTCAGATAGCATTGCTATTTACTGGTACACAGAAAAACTACAAGGAAAGTGTTCTTTTATCCCAAGTAGTGACTTCCTCCGATTCAGCTTCGATGGAATATTTGGTTATACGCTTCACAAGGCCAAATGATAAAACAAGTAAAAAAACGTTTAATGGAGAAAGCTGTACGAACAAGTTTGTCTATAGGTCACGCTATAGACTTCTATTCCGGAGTTCATCGATTCTCTGCCAGGACACCAACTATCCTGACTGTGGTGCTTTGAGATTTTATTGCCCCTCTAAACAAATGCCGGGATAGCACTTTGATTAGAATACCACCACTTCCTTCCAAATCCTTTCCAATTCCTTATTCATCAGTCATTCCAACATTCTGTGTTATACAGTGTATATACTGGCAGTGTCGTTAAATAATCTATGAAATCAGAAAACAGCATGACACAGACATGCAAACACACGCAAGCATGCCACACCGTCTGAAGTCGTATACACATAATGATTTGCAATAAACCGACACTTTCTCGCAGAAGTAAGGAAGCCTAACATAAGCGGCAACGGATTCACGTGCTCTCCCGAGCTCCCGAGCATTCCACGTAAGTCTACCTAAAGCTATCTACAAAGTAAAGCTTAAATTTTTATACACTAATTCTTCAAAGGAAAAATTTCGTGGTTTACTTTACGCCTCTGTTATCGGTTTCTAGCCAACGAGTAGCGACGAATGGCACGCTGACTGGTGAACTGGAAAGGTTCTGGAAGCAATCGGTCGTAGCCTAATCGAGATACACTCTGCAATTCGCCTGGAAGGATCTAGAAACCTCACGAAGAACCTCAGGCAAGAGTCAGCGTTCCGGCCAGGATTCCAATAGAACACACCCCGAAAGCAAGCAGATATATATCTAGCGTTACCGCTACATCGTGTTGGGTCTAAAGGTTAAATGATTTTCAAAAATTATGAGAAGAACGACCTACTGATGGCATCACTGACTACTTGAAAACGAATTACTTGGAATTACCACCCGAATTTGTTTCTCGGTAACACGACAAACGCGTATTCGGAAGTCCCCTATAAAGAACACTGAAACCATTTGTCTTGCCGTCTTCCTCAGCTAAACCAGCTGTCATCAAGATACCGGTTATCAAATAAGATCTAAAAGTTTGTGACGATGGTACACTGCTACAAATATTATGTTTTTGGACATTATCTATCGTCCTGTCTATTTTCTAAAAACCGTCCTGTTTATTTTTCAAAATGCAAAGTTTCGGAGACTGGATTCTGTCACCGTCCTCAGGTAAAACATACTCACTTGGGTCCAATAGATGGAGCTAGCCCCTATCTTCGGAGATAGCTCTATCTATTGGACCCACGTGAGTTGGTTTTAGGACGGGGACAAAATCCAGTCTCCGAAACGTTGTGTTTTTTAAAAATAAACAGGACGGTTTTTAGAAAATAGACAGGATGATGGATAATGTCCAAAAACACAATATTTGTATCACCGGTTATCAATTCTGTTAAATCCGACTTGAAATTCTCACGGTGGTAACCGTGAAGAGTACTATCTTATAAGACATAATCCCGTGTAGTCTACCAACTGCATCCCAGAAAATAGTACTGCTCAACTGTGTTGAGCTTTGCCACAAATACTCAAGGCATGAAAAACTGAAACGAGAATAATACCGAACGACGTATACTAAAAAATCAGAATAGGATTCAAAGTACAGGACAGATCCTACTTTATAGCCGGAATAACAGAGAAAAACAGAAGGTAAATAGCAGACTCCCGAAATGCATTCCTAAAATGTTACACTGTATTAAAACACACATACGAGGGAGAGTCAGTAAATAGGTGACGAAGGAATATAAAACGTAAAATATGACATATTCGAACCTGGAAACAAACATTTATTTCTCGACATACCCTCCACAACTTTCCCCATAGCTTTATCAGTGCGTCGAAACCCGCAGCATAGAGGTCCTTAGACTGTTGTCTCAGCCACTTCCTCACCCGGTCGGGCATCATCTGAAAATTTCTAACGTCCTTGAGAGAATTTCGCGATCCAGTTTTGAACTGCTTTACGTGTCAGACACTTCCCATCGTACACAGGATACATTTCTTTATAAGTATACTTTGCACTGAGTCCTTCTGCACACCAAAAAACGCACAACAAAACTCTGCTCTTCGGCAGTACAGCCCTCAACACGGTCGCCATTCTGACTACTAAAACCAGCTCTGGCCATGCGCATGCGGGTCTTCTATCTAGTCTGTTATGAAGACGGACTGTGCTGCTACCAAGTGATACACACAGAAACCTTATTACGTTCATTGCAGCCGTTTTACTTCCATTTGTGACTATTTACTGAATACCCCTTGTAAAAAGGGTGTGGACTATTAAAAAAATAATGCTCAAACTTTCCACGTGTCACTTTCATTTAGATTTGTAAAAAGGTAAAGCTATCCTTGTAACAGGCCGTGGAGGGCCATAGGATTGTGAGATGTCGAGACTCCCACATTTTATTGACAATTGGCTCACAGACGGCAGTGAGGTTGTCAGCCTTACGCGCGGCCGCCTTTTACCCCGAGGAAGATTCCTGGTGTTCATTTCTGTTAGCGGCTGAGGAGACCCCAGGGTCATTGTGTACTCATTGTTAAAAACTGTTCAGATGAGATAGGCGGGAAGTGTAGCACGTATTAGAGTGATCATGAATGCATACACGATTTTAGTCGGAAAGCGCGAAAGGTTACAGATTACTTGGGGGATCTACGGGCAAATGGGTAAATAATATTAAAATAAATTTTAGAGAAATATTGTATGAGCCTGTAGTTTGAATTCTTCTGACTCAGGATAGGTACCAATAACGGGTTCTTATGAATACGGCAGTAAGCATTTGTGTTGTATTAAGGCGGGAAATTAAATTGTTAGCTGGAAGACTACTAACTTCTCAAGACAGACTCTGCTCTGTGAACCTGGTTAAGTTACATTACTTCAGAATAACAACTTTGGAAATACGTACTTACTGTCGATTCGTGAAAACTATGTTCAGACATTCCAAATGCCATTTCACTTTAAAATAAACGTATAATAATCAAACTACACCTTTGACACACATTTTACGGCGGCGAAACAGAACTGGAGCTCAATGCAACCAACACGTCTCCTCCAACGTATTCTCTACTGATAATCCACGATGATAGCACGTGTTCAGTCCGTACTGCACGACTGAGCGCAGTTATAGCATGCGTAGACGTGACTCGTAATTGTTTAGAATGACTGTGCTCTTATGAAGAAATATTGCACAACTTTGTGATACTCCATAGACAACTAATATTTCCAAAGCGATGACTGACTGCAGGTACATGATCCCGTCTACGTAAGCCTCCAAGTGTGGATCGGAAGGGGGGGTCAGCCCAAGAATAGAACTATGCCACAGTAAGGAGAAGGCTTCATTCCTCAGCAGAACGTTGGTTTCTGACGTCATATCATTTGATTGGCATTCACAAGTTTACTTCAAATGCAGTTACTATTGTAGTATCTTTTAAATTTTACACGTATGTTGTCAAATGTTCGATATGGACAAATAAAACTCACTGTCTCGGGAAAAAGAAAGTAATGCTACTGATCAGAGAAAGCATACGATTCTAAATGCGAAAACTTTCAGCAGCCACAACTGTCTTGTAAAAATTATCAAGCTTGCCTAATGTACAGAACTCGGGCTTCGTATTCGGGACGTTCCGGCTTACTTTCTCAAGATCCAACGTCGCGGCCGATCGTACTACTTATATGTGCGTATGCGTTTACGTCCCCAATCAAAAGTTAGATAAACAACTTTAAACGAAAGTGGCTAACACTCCAGTTTATATTTGGGGCGATACTGAAGAGAAAGTGTAATGTGTATAGCCTTCTGCTCTGTCGAGTCCACTACAAGTGGACCCGACTTGGTCTGAGGAGTGATTCTCTCTCCGCGTAAGGTCGAACAATTTCTGGGAAGCTCTCAGATAATCGCTCTGTATAATCTTCGGTCTCCGGCTTACGATTTAAAACTGGGAGCTTCTGAATATAAAGCAAGAGATCTAATCACTCGACCGCAACGTTCGGTCTTAAGCCGTTCACACCAAATACACGCTAAAGGCTTCGCGTACTCACAAACGAAGTCATAACATTATGCCTAAAATACAAAATTCGGCTTCAAGAAGCTGTCTAAATAAGAATTTCTCACGAAAATGACGACAGTTAATGACAGAGAGAGTACTGTTGGCAGATCCATTTACCGGCACCGGCATCATACCGCCGACGCCACGTAACTGCAGCAGTTTGCATACCGCAATAAAGTGAAAAAGAAAAGCCTCTGGCAACAGCAACTAACCCCATAAATATCAGTATGTACTCTACGGTAATATAACTGAATCTGGTTATAAGAGAATCCTCTTCGGCAAATGACAGGATAATCAGATCTAAGATAATATTATGTGCGGAACATGTACGTGTACATGCAGTAGATGAGATAGGCATACAAAATTTTAGTTGAAAATCCCCAGGCGGATGACCGTTTAGGCAACCTAAGCGTTTAAGGGATAACATTAAAATGACTGTGAAAGAAACATGGTATGAAGATGTGGACTGGGTTCAACTGGCTCAAGATGAAAAGCTCAGAAAATATCAAATTTCCAAGTTCTGTACCGTGGTATTAAATTACTGTAGTATGACGCGGAGTCTGTAAGTGACATGGACATTATAGTCAGCTACAAGAAAGAAAAAAGCAAACGGAAATTTGGGCCAAGGGCATCTGTAGCGTCTGGGAAAAAGTAGGGCATGCCGAAGTTAGCACACGTGATCCTACCTGTATTTCAAGTACAATTCGGAATGTTCCGCTTAAAGCATGGTATTAATTTTTTCAATTGGGGTAATATAGTCACACAACGCGATGCATTACATTTAAGGACCCGAAAGATGCACTGCGCTGCAATTACAATATAAAGTAATTTCTGTCACATCCAATTTCTTGGATTATACAGATTTTATTGTTATTATTATAACTGAACACTGATTTGAAGTAAGTGTGAATGTAAATGCTAACGACCATTAAATTCACGGTCTAAGTCAAGTAGTGTCTGACTTCTCGACTGGTAGAGTGGGCACACTCCCACCCGGTGAACAAGCTTATGTCCCGTGCAAACAGAAGTCTAGTGCTGGGCCAATTTCCATTTCAGAGAGGTTTAATAGCTAGCCACTAGATTAAATGTAATAGAAACCCTACATATTAGTAATAAAAATAGTAGAAGAGGTTCGACTGAAAAAGAGAGATGTGGTAGAATTTTAGATTTCTCTCGACCTGTTATTAAAGAAGAGTTTCATCTGTATGCACTGCTCTCTCGTTTCATTTTTGTTTTTGCATGACACAATATAAGGTACACGATCAGGGGTAGGCACTGATCGGATCTGAGGTTTTACGGTAGTGAAAATGAAGCTGTGGTCTTCTGGATTATGATGTTGTGTAGTATCATAGGGTACCAGGTTCCTACGAAAAGTGTATAACAACGCACGAAACTACAAGCTACCATCGCCGAAACGACCACAACCCAACGGGATATGCATTACTTCAATTAGGCGAGGAATAAGGAAAACTTCCATGTGACCTATGACCTTCCATTATTAAAAACTGCAGCAGAAACTGGTACGCCTTTTAAATATATAAAACAAACAAATTCTGTGATTTTAGTCCGCAAGCGAACTATACTGACCGAACGACCGCCGTTTCTCGGCGAAGTTTAGTGCCAACTTTTGCGGATAGAGCGTGTCGCGTGGTCAGCGCAACGAATCCCCACGGCCGTTAATTTCGGTTTTCTAGACCGGAGCTGTTATTTCCTTGAAATACCGTATTTACGCATGTATAGGCCGCGTGCGTGTATAGGCCGCATTACAATTTTCAGACAGAAATTATAGAAAAAATAATTTTCTTGGAATATTATTTCAGGAGTATTACACCCCGTATTACTAATTATGAATATAATTTTTTTTTAAATGAAGTGTGATTACGAATATTTCGAATATAAGCCGCACCCCAGTTTTCCTCTTGAATTTTTGGCAAAAAATGTGCGGCCTATACATGCGTAAATACGGTAGTCCCTCAGTTATGATCACGAGGCTGAGTAGACCCCGTTCCAGACTCACTACTTCTCAGAAAAAATCTTGTAGCGCAAGGAATCGAACCCGGACCTCTGCATCTGTAGCCAGAACGCTGACCACTAGACCACAGAGGCGGTCCTAATAATATTTAATTAATCGGGGAAGTTACAAGTTAAAAATGTTATTTTCAAAGTATATAGCTATTTAGAGGTAGGAACAACAGTTCATGAATTATGAGAAACTCAGGTGGAGTTCATCGCCATTCTTTAATGTTGTTTCATTAAGGTGAGATTCCTGTTTCGCCCAAAATTTTATCACGTCTAAGAAACGTTGTTACCAGGATCCATATGTGCTGTATGGCTTTACGCTCATGCTTTGTGAAGATGGTCTGCAAAAGCCACAATGTTTCCTTTGCTCAATGGTAAGTAGCAATGGATACATGAAGCCATCCAACTTAACTCCTGCAGAGTGTTCACCCTCAGAATGCTAAAGACACAGGAACTTTGTTTAATATCAAGCCAGCATGATTTGAAACAAGGGACACACTCTCCAATCATGGATTCACTCCCGAGAAAAAGCCCGTTCTGGAGGCAAGTAATCACGTTGCAGCAAGGATCACCGAAGGAAAAAGCTGTATACCATTGCAGAGACCTGGCGAAACCATCTGATATGGAAATGACCGAGCTAATGTGGGGTAAAGAATGAAAACTAAAAATAACACAGATGTCACTATCAAACGATATCATTCGAGATCAAATCAAGGGAATGTAAGAAGATATTCGCAGACAAGTGGTGGAACAAATAATGAGAAGTCCGGCAAAAATGGGTTTTCAGTTGAGTGATCAATTGATCACATCAATTGATGTCTCAAATTGCGGTCATCTTCTCGATTTTCTCGGTGACTGCATCAGAATGAAATCAAATAAATTCTATTTTGTGAAAATCTTTATATAAGCAACAAAGGCAGTTGACATTACGAGAGTGCTGGACGATATTTTCGATTCTAAGGGCCTTTCATGGGACATTGGAAAAGTTATTCTTACCGACTGTGCTCTAGCCATGTTAGGGGAAAATTCTGGAATCACAATTCGCGTCAGAAAATGTTGCCTCTAGTCACTGCATTCTTGATCGATATGCTACGTACTGAAGAACGTTGTTCCTTCCTATTCGCAAGACATGTTGGATGTCGTCGCCCATGCTTTCAAAATTATCCAAGCAAGGACATTGAATAACCATGTTTTCAAAGAGTGTGCAAAGAGGATAGGCCTGAATATATAGTGCTTATGCTTCACACAGAGGTACGCTGATGATCAAGAGAAAAGACGACTCTTTCTACGCGAAAAGGGATATATTCTGCTTCAGCGTTTCACGGACCTGAACATGGGGAATTATTTGGCCTACCTTAAAGATGTGTTTGGAATTCTGAATTCGTTTGAAAGTTCATTGTAGGGTAGAGAAATGACTGCTTTGGAGGCTGTATAAAAACTTGTCATTTCAAGAGACGTTAGCTCTGTGGTGAAGAGTAAAATCCGGATAATTAGCTAATTTTCCTCTCTTTGATTCTTCTTTTTAGATTCAGTACATCCAGTGGAAACAAAAGTTCGCACGAGTCCCTTTACGCGCCTAGAAAATCGGAAAACCGCCCTCGAAGAATTTATTCTGACTGGCCCAGAGCTAACATTTATATATCTCTGAAACAAATCAGCGATACCGATCTGCCGAAAAACTAGCTTCTTGATTTTAGCAATAACCAGAAACTAACCAGCTAATTCCATGGAACAGAACCCTTCTTGAGAAGCCACCAATCGCTTAACTACTCAACAACTTCAGAAAATTTTACGGCATCTGAAGATTCGTTACCATGTTCACTAGAGACCACCACTGGTCCTTAACCTGAGCCAGATGAAAGCAGTCCACAGCATCCCATTCTACTTCTCTAAGATCTATTTTACTATTATTATATCACCTACGTCTAGGTCTCCTTCCTTCTGGCTTTACCGCCAAAACCTTGCATGCATCCCTCTTCTCTCCCATGCGTGCTACATGCTCTGACAAGCTCAACCTCCTTGACTTGGTCATCCTAATAATACTTGGCGAACTGTGCAAGTTATGAAGCTCCTTTTTATGGAAATTTCCTCCAACCCATTATTTCATCCCTCTTGCATCCAAATATTCTCCCTGTTCTCAAGCACCCTCAGTCTATGTTCTTCTCTTAATGCCAGATAAATATTCAGAAACCTCACTTTGATTTCGAATCAATGTAACTGCACAGATTCTAGTTCAAATTTGATGAGGCATACCATCCCGAGCAAGCGAGCTTACCAAGTACTAGTCACGTCTGTCACAACTTACCTATGCGAACATGAAATTTCTGTGCGTTTTCTATCAAAACCAGCGAGAGGAAGAATATGAAAGATGAACACGACATGCATGTTGCTCTCTCGAGAACGTCACCCAGAACTAAAATGTTGCTTGCTTGTAAGCAGCAGCAGTGTTTGCAACAATGACTGTCCGTTTTAGGCCTGGATAGCTCTGTCGGTATGGCGATGGGCTGGACATCTGGGGCTCGATTCCCGGATGGGGCAAGATTTTTCTTTTCTCCATAGCGCCGAGACCAGCTCTGGGACCCATCCAGCTACCTATCCAATGCGTACCGGAGGCTCTCTTTGGGGGTAAAGTGGTTGGGGCGCAAAGCTAAATACTCACCTCCACCTTGTGCCGAGGTCGAGAACGGTGGAGCTATACTTCCACTCCCCCACACGTCTTCATGGTGTGATGCTGCACAAATTGAGAACAGAGGCAACTTAATTTACCTTTAAGGTTTTGGTATGTTCTGGCATCTGCCACTTGCTTTTCAATGTGTAACTTTTTCTGTCATTAACTAAATAAAATTAGTTTAAACTGGATCTTATGGCTTTGGCAATACATGAGTAGACTAAAATAACCATTTAGATGGGGCGCACGACGTCTCACACTGAGGTCACAGGGTATGTAGAAGGAAAGGGGCCCCAAAATCCCGGTGTATTACTTAATACGCACAAATGACTTCAATGTTCGGGATTTTCAAAACGAATTACAATAGTTGAGGAATAAATATCAATGCTGTAGTTAGCTGCAATAGAAGTGTTTCATGAATCTTGAGCACAAAACTACAAAAACCTCAGATATAACTTCGGAGCGTAGTCGATGAAACCCTTTGTCTCTACCTCAAAACTGCAGAGAATTAGGCCTTCTTTGATTTAATATCGATGACACTATAAATTGCCGACTCTTGGGGTGTACGGTTACAATATTGTTTCATATCATACAGCGTGGTTTCATGTATGTACTAATTCCACTTCCGAACTTCTTAGAACACCGCACATATAACATACACATATAGAATAAACGTTACAAACGCCTGCAAGAATACATTATGCTACCACAGCAACCAATGTGTATGATAAGTTGCCTATAGCATAGGTGTTCCCCCATTCCAAAATGACTGAACATAAACGACTGATTATGTGGCACAACGTGTTCCATGCGATTGTGAAACAAGTACACTCAGAACGCTAGGATAATTCACACATACAATAATATGGCGCTCTGTCTAATTATTTAACCGTATGATTACCTTCATATAATGGATTGCCTATAAAAATAATTATTATTAAAACTTACGTTTACGGTCGGCTACTGGCAGAACTGCATAGGAAGTTGTTCAGGAACTGTGATCGCTGACGTCTGTGGTGCCATCTATTCGTTGTCGAATTTTCGTTCGTTCGTGTGCAGAACAGAAACAGTCAAAGCAGGGGTGGCAACAGCTGATTCGTAAAGCAGAAGTTAGTCTGAGGAAGCTTCAATATGTCAAAATCTAGAATTCTTGTAAGCATTTTAAGATGCGAGAAGGATATTTATGATTTAAAATTATATTCGTACTAATTATGTACTCCAGCTTTTATTTTCGTAGTGAATTAAATTTATTTGAGCATGAAGTTCGTTGTTGCTTCGTCACTGTGCTGTACATGACATAAATAAAAATAAATAGTGAAATTTTAGTTATGAAATTAGAATAATATAGAAATTAGAAGCTGTTCACCTACACACAGGAATTACATGTTCGTTTAAATACAACGTTCGACGTCCGTTATGTCTATGTATAAATCTTCATTTTATATGCTTACTCAGGATTTAAATAAATGATAGTTTCCCTTGTTTGTCTCTCTTTCTTAGACCTTACGAGTTCAGTCGCCAGAAGGAACAAAGAGAATTGATGTTCATCCAACAGATTCAATTCTTGAACTATTTGAAAAGGTGGGTGCATAGGTTATACACATGTCATAAATCTTAACCAGTCTTTATTATGAAGAGTAAATATAGCTGTATAAATAATTACTTTTTGTTGATTTTAGGTACATGATACGTTTGGTCTTACTGGCTATGGGTTTGCTTTATATCGTAAACGAGGATGCAAAGACGAATTAATCTCGTCCCGCAGTAAGACTGTACATAGTTATGGGTTTTCCCATGGAGACATGCTGTATATGGCACCCTTAAATGGAGCCATGTTATGGTCTCAAGATTTGAGTACTAGATCTAGCACTAGTAGTGGAGTGGCTCAATCAAATAACACCCAATCCGTAGTAACAGCGGATAGTACGGAATTACCATCAGTACCAACCCAGTCATACCTACGCCAGTCATTTACCCTTCAAGAGGATGAAGTTGATTTGCAACTTTGGAAGTTGGATGGGAAAGTGCAGCGTAAACGAGATGAGAAGCTGTAAGTCAAATGGTAACATATTGACCTTCATTGAAACCAAAAATACACATAATTTCTTTTGGAGTCATTTAAATCACTGAGGTTTTTTGTGGTTTTCCTCCATTCCGTCAGGCAAATACTAAAATGGTACGTCAATTAGGCTACAGCTACTTCCTATCAATTCCTGCCACATTTATATGTCATCAAATCATGCTTTGTATAGTCTCAATCATTAGATAACTCACGACACCCAGACCACTCTTATTTGATTATATTGTGTGTAATACTACAAATTAATTTCATTAAGTTTGAAGTGGCCATTTTATTATTTCATTTGTATAGCATTTTAGCAGTTTGCTTTTTATACATGGGATGATGAACAATCAGTTACTGTACCATCTAATATATTGCTCAGTGAAATCTCAATGAACTGCTCTTTCAGAAGTAGATTGTGTTGTAATGAAATAGTACCTTTTTCATGATAGTGTAGGGAGATTATCTCAAGGCCTACTGAAAATTTTTAGGCCCATCTGGCAGCAGTGATAATGCTGCTCAAGGCAACTTACACAATGAACATTTGGACTTAAAGTGTAACCAGCAGGTCAGTAGACTGTACACATTACAGTTTCTCTTAAATATTGCTCCAGTAAATCTTTGAATGAAGAAGTGAGCTTATGCATTATGTGTCTTTCAGTCATCATCTTAAACTCCAGTTACTATATTAAACAGTCGGTCAAATGTGTTACATTCTGTATTGAAATGACATGTGAAAGTTGCACAGTGACGTGAATGTTCACATAAAATATTTATTTGAAGAAAAGGAGAAGAATCCAGCATAAATTTAAGGACATTACAGTTCCAAATAGAAATAAAAATGTCTTTGTATTACAGTGAATGCATTTAGACAAACTGTGTTGTTACTGGACAACACAGAACTGAATTCAAACCCAGAGTGCTCACTGAATAGTAACTGTATGAAGTCAGTGCTAGGCTTGAACATTCCCCTAAACATTCTTGTAGATGCCTTATATAGGAGACCAAGGTTTAAAGTTTAAAGTTTTAAGATTGCTCTGTTTAAAAAGGAGCTTTAATGCTTAAATATGAACATTTTACAGAGGTGCAAGGAATATATGTGTAATGGCAGGATCTGTTTTTGGCATCATTTGTGATTTGGGATGGTTATCTTAGTGATTTGATGGCCTATGGACTTGCTGGCTCTGCTGTGGGTCCAATTGTTTAAGGAAAGATTTGACACAAAGAGCTTGTCTCTCTTAGGCTGAATTGGCCAAACAATTTATGTCGCCATCTGAAATGACTTCTGTAAATTAAAAGGCCAGATGGTAGCCAGTAGATTCACTGACTTCAATATTTATGTTGAGATAAAAAACAAAACCTTTAATAGAATCAACAAGCCACAATAAATTCATAGTCATCCCCCATCACCACCAAATGAGTTGAGCTTTTGTTTCTGAAAAAGAAATTAAATTTTGTGTCTGAGTATATGAAGGAGTTCCAAGCCCCAAAACAAATTAACTATGGAATATGATTCATCAAAGAATCATGAAAGAAATCAAAGAGCAGATATAAAGTGTACCCAGGAATAATACCAAGGAAAATGGAATAGGATGAGAGCAGGCCAAGGTATGCAAGATTATTGTTGTGTTTGCAGATTAAGAATATATGAATTTGCAAACACACTGCCTGGTTCATTGAATATTTAATTACCCAATATGATACTACTATGTCTAAAAATATTGTATTTTTTAGCGTAATATTGTGTATGGGTGAAATTTCTTTGTTTGATTGTCACCACAGTAGGAACTGTGGACACACCATATGTTTATCATTTCTTGAAACATGTTTTGGCTTATTAAGCCATCATCAGCTATATGATTTTTTACATTTACCTGTTTTTATCTGTTAGCATTCCTACATTGGCCAGTGTTTGCATATTGGAATACTGGTCTGTTTAGTAATATGTAATGCCATTAAATATAAAAAGCTTTGTTCACACCTGAGGTTAAATATTAGTCATTGAAATGTTAAATAATTGAAATTGAACATATGTAAAAGGTTTTTATTATGTTTTTTCTGGATATAATAGTTGTGTGTAGATTTGTCCCTTTTACCAATTTATATGTGATTGCATTTTCTCCTTGTTTGTGTTCTGTGTATTTGGAAGAAGTCTTGTATGTGTTGGTTGTGAAACTGTTGCACACCACTACATACAAGACACAACACTTTCCCTATATACATGGAATGCAAACAAGGAAAAAATGCAATCACATACCGACAAGCCAACAGAACACACAGTACATCAGTACAAGATCATGAAGAACCCCAAAGAAATTCATCAGTAGAAGAGACACATCTACGCACAACTACTGCATCCAGACAAAAAATAATAAAAGAATACCTTTTATATTGTCGCGTGTTGCCTATGTAATGTGACAAGTAAATTCACGTGGGTCTCGGATTTTGCTAAGACGTTTATTGGACAATCTCTTTTACACTTGCAAGTACAATCATTCACAACTTCACTGTTACAATTACTTGCACTGCCGATCTCAGTGAAGTGTCTTGATCCCTTTGACTGATGCGAGCTTGCTTCTGCTCTAGTCGGAGCTACACTAAGAACTGACTGGTCTTGTCGAAGCTGGACTCTTATAACGTCCTTTTGGACTGAATAGAGCGCACCATGTAGGAGGCTCTGGTTTCCGGCTACTATTATGCAATGGACTTGGGAATCCGTTTCCACTGAAGTATACCGTCTGTTGTAACTGTGGAAACTCCACTGTTAGATTGCTAGCCGCTGGATAACAATGGATGCATTCCGATTGTAGCGTTATAGCGGGAATGTCGCTCATTGCCTAGGAAATCAACCATGATCTCCTCAACCATTCCAGCTTTCTGGCAGCATGCCACAATATATATTCAATTTTAACTTTAATTATTTAATATTTTAATGGTTAATATTTAAACCTACAAGTGAATACAACTTTTTATGTGTAATGGTATTATGTATTACTAACAGAGGAATGTTCCCATATGTAAATATTGGCCAATATAGGAATACCAGCAAGCGAATACAGGTGAATGTGTAAAGTCCAAGATACCTGATGATTGCTTAATGAGCTGAAACATGTTTTAAGAAACAAAAGTGTATGGTATGTTCATACTTCCTACTGTGGTGATGGAATAAAACAAACAAAAGTACTACTGTGTCCAATTACCAGAAATCCAGTAGTTTACTTTTTCTTTTGTTGTGTAGAAAGTAATTGATATACTCAATCATTCAGAGAGTTTAAGATTTTATTGAAAATAAAAGTATAAATGCGACAGTAATATTTGTAAATTTTTATTTTAGACAGCTAGTTACATGATTACCATATTCAGCCACAATAATATATGCAGATATCTGTGGTGCATGTCAGGCTTTGATAATTTGGTTCCCCAGCATTTTATGGAACACAAAGGTTCATTACTGTGTTCACAAGAGCCCTCCCCTGGTCCCTATCCTGGGCCAGATCAATCCAATCCATACCACCCCATCCTAGCTCTGTAAGATCCATTTTAATATTGTCCACCCACCTATGCCTTGGTCTTCCCGGTGGTCTCTTTCCTTCTGGCATTCCCACCAATATTCTATATGCATTCCTTTTCTCCCTCATTCGTGCTACATGCCCTGTCCACCTCATCCTCCTTGACTTGATCATTCTAATTATACTTTGGTTACTACTGCTATTTAAGTTTTAATCCCTGTATGGAACAGGCAGAATTCTCAGGAGAACCGTAACCAGCCCTAATCCTATATGTACTTATATCATGACCTGTTGGCAAGTTATAGGTGAAATCAGCAGCATACAGGACACAGTTCTGTGCTAGTCTGGAAGCATGGCAAAACTGACAACTGTAGCCTCTTGTTTATACTGTCTGTTTGTGATTCCACCAGAAAACTTAAGCAAGCAAGAACTTACAGTTTACAGTATATTTACCTTCCTTCAAATGCTGTTCTCCAAATTCCATTCACATGTAGGAAGGTTAATAGTTAAGAAATCTACTAATAATATTTGCTGAAGTGAGCAAACAGCAGTTGGTCTGGGTACTGAAATAATTGAAGGAGATTTGCAGTGACCTGTTTTGTGACTATTGTTGATACCACTGCCTGTGAACCTAAGTATTGTCATGGTGCACTGTAGACTATACAGGTTTCTTTTCTACTATAAAATGTGTTTAACAGGTAGTTTCAAATGTAGTTACAGTGATGCATCACCATTAAACCAAAAGTATATATATGAGAATCCTACTTTTTCCCTTTTTCTAGATAAGAAACCTTGTAATAATTCCATGTTTTTAAAAGATCTAGTGCTGTTCAAAGTTGCCTTAAGATATATTGAATGCTGCTAGTATTATTTCCATCTCACAAGTTATCACATTTGCTGTGTTGGTATAGTTAATGACAAGAAGTTAAAAATAGTTCAGATATGATGATTTCGATTGGCATGTTGTTTATCGTGAGTTTTATGAAGATAGATAACTAGTGTTTATAATATTAATTTAATTTATTTAAGACATGGAGGTGGATAGAGAGACAGTTGAGCAAGCAGGCTCAATTCATTCATCAAAACCAAATTTACTGTTACCATCAAAATAACCAAAAACTTTTTCTCATTGAATACAGGACCTGGGATCTAATAGCCTGTTATTGTAGGTTTACCATTTATGAAACCATAGCATAAGTACTTTTTATGGAACCAAGATTGAAGTTTGTTGCAGAACCAGGTTAGAGAGCTGTTTATAATAAAATAGGCTTTAATGATTCCTAAAAATGTGGTCAGCTGAGACAGGTGGAGTATTAAAAAAGTGGCTAACTTCACAGATTCATCTCCAGATTGAAAGAATCGTGATTATAAAGGAGAATAGAAAGGTGTATTCCTTGGAGTCCATGTAATTTCCAAATGTGATTTTTTGTTTGTTTTTTTGTTGGTCTTGATACCCCTATGTGCAGAATCAAATCTAATGTTCTAAAGCTACACATGTTAGGTTACTCTGTATTTCATTGTCCACCATATTATACACTGTTGATAGTAAAGTTGTAGATCTTAATAAAACTATTAATGAACCAATTTATTTGTATGATAGTTGTTTTTGAGAAAACTGGTAAAGTTTTATTTGAGCTTCAAATATAGGAAGGGACCAGTATGAACCACAGTCAGTATCATCTCACAACTTTTAGTGTAGATGCAGCCATACCAAATTCAGTCATAATCCATGTAGAAAATTCAGGGATTGAATATGCAGACAAACATGACCTTAGGAAATGCATTCATTTTATGCATTCAGGTCAGAAAACATGCTAACTTTTTCACACCATATACTTTGTCAGATGATGTGGAAATTTATCTCAAGCAATGGGGTTGTTCTAATTGGAACCTCTTCCTTTTCACATGTAACATCAGTCACTGTCTAATTTAATGACTAAAGGGCTGAGAATATTACTATAGAAATAACTTTGCAGTATCTGTATGTGAAGTGAACTACATACAAGCGTTTACTGCAGAGAGGAGAGCATTCATTACTTGTTTCTGTTACAGGTGTCGACATGGAGCAAATGGCTGTTGTGTCCATTGCTCACCACTGGAGCCATTTGATGAAACTTACTTGAAGGAACAAAATATCAAGCATCTGTCTTTCCACTCTTTTCTCAGGAAGCTCACTGCAGGAGTTGACAGGTAAATATAACTGGTATAAAGTATTGTGACATGTAGGCATTTCTAGGAAACACATTGACAAATATGTTGCCGCAGAGATACGATTCTTGGACAAATCATTGCTGGGTACTGGACAGAGGTTTCCATGGATGCAAAAACTGGAAGTTGTAAATTCTTGACAACCAGAGCGTTGCTGCGAAATTAACACACATTGCTATTAAGATGTGTATTCCTCAAGACCAACATGGTATGGAATGTGTTTCTGTGTCAGCAGACAAGCAACAAACATTTTCCATGGTTACTGCTAGACTATAAAAGTGGCCATGCAAATGATAATAGATTCATTCTCCGTTCATCATTTGTCCTTCATGATTTGAAAGTCATTTGTAAATCAGAAGTGAGTGATTCATATATCAGCACCAAGTTAGTCGTGGTAGAAGAGAAGACAGTCATAGTCCAGTAAGGAATGGAGTGGGTCTTAGGCAGTCATTGATTGTGAGCTGTTGTAATTGATTGTAATTAAGAGTGACTCTGAAGAAGGCATCAATAAATCTGATTATCCAATTGAGAATCCTTTATTATTAGTCACTGATCCCTGGACACATGACAATATTTCTTGTATTTCACAGCCATATATTTCAGTTTCTTTGGTTTTTCAGGCATATTCTTACAACAAAATGTAGTAAGAGAAATATTAAAAAGCTATATTTCCTTCACCAAACACACTTTTGGTAATTACTTCACTCAGTCCATGGATAATTTTCCTCTTGAGATGTTTATAGTTGCTAACATAGTCAAGAAATTACCTACCTTTTATGGATCCTGGAGATCATTACCAGGGCTACAAGAGGTTGCCATTGGGTTTTAGTGTGAGCAAATTGAATTCAGTCTGTACACTCACATCCTATTTCTTTAAGGTCCATTATATTTATGTTTTCCCACATGTTTCTAGTTTTTCAAATGGTCCTTCTTGTTTTTAGTTCTTCTTTTCTAATTACAGCTTTCTGAACATTTCTTATTGTTGATTTGCAGGGGCAAGTTTGTGTCATTAGAAGACATCAGTTGTCATATCAAGACTGGTTGTAAGGACCACCCACCATGGCCGAAAGGAATTTGTTCAAAATGTCAGCCAAATGCCATTACACTTAATCGTCAGGTGAGAACACTCATATTCAACCTAAGACCAAATAGTGCTCCTGAGCATAAAATTAACTTCTCTGACAGTAATTATGTTCTGAATTTAAATCAAGGTTAAATGTGGAGTAATCATAAAGGCATGACCCATAACATTACAAATATTTCTTATTTATCTATTTAACTGACTCCATGGAATATAGACCTTTCAGGAGAAGCTGATAGTCAGTCAGAGCACACACTGGACCCTACCCTGAACCAGATGAATCCAGTCCTTATCCTCAAGCCCCATTTCTTAGCTTCTTTATTTTTCTCCTTAATTTTCTCCACCTCTACATAGCTCTGTGCATCAACCCCAGTCAGTGTTTATGGCCTCCTTCCTGTGTTCCATTTATGTAGTTCATCCTGGCATCCTGAATCTCTCTGTTTTCTGTACATTTTTATTTTATCCTCCCTGCTGTGCCCTATGAATCAGCTGACTCTGTTTCTTCTGACTTCCTTTGACTTCCTCTCAGTTCATTCAGTGATTATTTCTCCCAGTTACTTTTGTCATGTAAGGATGCCCTTTTAACCTTTAAACGCCGGAGTTCGAAATAGTGGTAAGCTTGAGCAGGCCGGAGTTTATTTAAATGCCCGCTGCTGGTGTGCGTTTAAATGCCCGTTGCTACTCTGCGTTTAAATGTCCGTTCCTATTAGGTGCTTAATCACTTTTAAGTGTTGTGTTTAAAAATGCTCTATCTTGCTCAATTTTTATGATAAATGGATGGTATTTACTTTGTTTATATCAGCAAAGAACATAGTGTCGCATATTATAACGGAAGATTTGAAATTTTTAATACAAAGTGTTATACTCTATTTTCAATTTTTTTGTTTTAATTTTGATGCGTACTGCAAAAATGGTTTTCCAGTTCTTCACAGAGTTGTTCTGCATTATAAATTCATTTCTGTTTGTAACACTTGACGAATTTTAGCAGTCCCTGGTGTCATAAAACAGATGGAAGCAATAAAATCATTTGGTCTTCTGCTAGTCCTGCTTACACTCTTCGGATTTTCGAATCTTTTGACTGAAGGACAGAAGAATGAAAGCATGGCTATTCAAGAGAAAGCTAGAGGGGTCCCTTCTTCAGTGCTAAGACCTTCCGTTAGAGCTGCAAAAGTTTATTGCCCCTTCTATTTGAATGAGCAGACAGCTGCATCGTGGCTAAGATACAGAGTGCGGTCTGTTTTCTGTGCGTTCGTAGTGAAATCGAATACTGTAGTATAATTTCAGCCTATATATACATCAAGCAGGTAACAACAAAAAAGGTATGTACATCGAATTTTACAATATTTTTTAACATACCTATCTGCAGAATCTGCAATAAAATTACTGGATCGTGGATAAGTTTTGGCATAACTCATACGTATATTTTTATTGGCTGTTGTTCATTTAGGTATCAATTTAATTCAGCTATTAGGGTTTTACTCAAGTCTGTCTGGTAATTACTACATTTAAAAATAAAGAGTTAGGACTGTGCATGTGCTTCCACTAGTGGTGTGTGCGCGTGCTTCCACTAGCAGAGTTTAAATGCCTGACTGGCACAAACGGGGCACTTTGGCCATGACGACCTTACTCATGACAGGCACAAACGGGGCACTTCAGCACTTAAAGGTTATTGACCACGTTTTTTTTAACTGTTCTCCATCCTTTTCTTCATTTTCTCAGCATCCTGGTCCAAGTCCTACATGTCCCACACTTGGTTTCTCTTTCTCTGACAACAGCAGCTGATTCTTCAGCAGCATTGGTAACATTCCATTGGACTACATGGCATCACAACCCAGAAGACAGTAATTTTAAAAAACAGGATTTTTCAGTGTTCATTATTTCCTTATGTTTATTAACATATTTTTATTTCTTTGTTTTATGAAAAAGATGCCAGTGATGTTTCCATTTATAAGGTTCTATCAGAAAGTTGCCGGACTAGGTCAGAAAAGAAATGATGGCTTAACTTACTCAATTTTGCCTACCATCTCCATCAAAATAGTCGCCTTGGGAATGTATATAGCTATCCCATCATTTTTTCCACGCTCCAAAAGCACTGTGGAAGTGGTTTTCAGGGATGTATGGGTGGGCACATTGTCATAATGGAGCCAGTTCTAATTGTGCCAAAGTTTCAGTCTTTTTATTGCACATTTTCTCTCAAGCGTCTCAAAATGTCATGGTAATAGTCAGAGTTGACTGTAGTATTAGGAGGAACAAATTCATGGTGAACAATCTCCTTCACATAGAAAAAAGCAATAAGAATGCTCTTTATTGAACTTCAGACCTGCTACACCTTTTTTTTGCTCTTGGTGATTGTGGGCTCTTCCTCTGCAATGATTGTTGCTTTGTTTCTGGATCATAACTGTAATTCCAACTTTTGTCACCTATTATGATCCTAGAGATAAAAGTTGGGTCCTCGTTAGCCTTCTCTCATAGCTCAAGACATGTTTACGCACTGCTGCTTTTGGTCATTTGTCACAACTCGGGGAAGGAACTTTGCGGCAATACAGCACATGTTCAGATTTTCTGTTAAGGTCTCCTGTCAAACTCCATCACTGATCCCAGCAGTGTCTGCAAGCTCATGGATTATTTGGCGATGGTCTTCATGGATGAGTTCTTGAATTTTTTCAACATTTTCTGTCATTTTATAGGTGTTTGGTTGCCCTGAACATTTGTTATCTGCAACTGATGCTGAACTGGCCTTGAAACGTTAATGCCATTCAAAAAACTATCTGGCTTAAAGAGGGTTCTGCAAAAGCCTCATGAAGCATTTCAAGGGTTTCGATAGTGGATTTACCAAGCTTCATGCAAAACTTGATGCAGACGCATTGCTTGGATTTGCCATCCATTGCAGACAAAATGAAACACGAAGCTGAAAAAGAATTCATCTAAAAGCAATGCATGTTCACAGTGCGGTGTCACGTGGCAGACTGATGCAGTAGGCTTGGGGAAGTGTGACCTTGGCCTCCCCTCTCATATTCTCTCACCAAGGCAGTTACAGCAATAACAGTCTGGGAATTTTTCAGTAGCACTATAATTAGTGTATGTACAATTGTTTATTGGAGTCATGGTAACACAACAACATAACGGTCAAGCTTTTAAAGCCATCATCAGGCAAAACACATGATTACTATATTCACACACTATTGAACTGCAATTTCATTGTGATAGTAAAGCTGGATACTTGATAACTGTTACATTATAAAATACAAGGTATAAAAATGCAATGAATTCTAAACTTATTATAAAATGAAAGTTATGGAGTAAAATATGGTTAAAAACTCTTCATGTGAAATTGCATATCATGAAGTCAGTTGTTGCAATCTTGTCATATTCCCATGGGCATAATGGTATATTCAAAACTTATATACATATAGTGAACTGCTTGGATGCCTGTGGTATAGATGTATCATTTGACATTAATTGTTTGGCCGGTGCCTCATTTTACAATATATTTTGTCCACTCTTTTGGGAATACATTGTAAAATGAAGCACCGGGCAAACAGTTAATATCAAATAATACATGTATACCACAGGCGTCCAACCTGTTCACTATATGTATACAAGTCTTGAATATAACATTATGTCTGTGGGAATATAACAGGATTGCAACAGCTGACTTCATGATATGCAACATCACATGAAGAGTTCTTAGCCATATTTTACTCCATAACTTTAGTTTTATAATAAGTTTATAATTCATTGTGTTTCTATACCTTTTATTTTATAACATAACATTTATCAAGTATCCAGCTTTACTATCACAATTAAATTGCAGTTCAATAGTGTGTGAATATAGTAATCATGTGTTTTGCCTGATGATGGCTTTAAAAGCCGAAACATGTAGTTAAGGTAATATTAACCTTGACCGTTACATTGTTGTGTTATGACGGACTCCAATAAAGAATTGTATATAATAATACAACAGGATCCATGAAATGAAAATTAGTTTATATACTTATTTATTTATGTGAAATTTGATTACTGCATACTGTTACTGTTGCTTCATAACAGTAGTAATGCATTTGGCGAATGTGTTTCATATATTGTTATAGTAAATATTTTTCAGTGTCATCCTAATAATTATTATAAATGGTTCTTTGTTGAGTTTGTGTTTCTTATTGCAGGTGTATCGCCATGTTGACAATGTGATGTTTGAGAATGCATATCTAGTGGAACGGTTTTTGAACTACTGGCGCAGTACTGGGCACCAGCGCATAGGGTTTCTATATGGAAGGTACGAGATTCACGCAGATGTGCCTCTTGGTATCAGAGCCACAGTGGCTGCCATCTATGAACCGCCTCAGGTAAGTAATCGTAACCCATCACAGTCTTTGTTGGACAAGAATTGCACTAATGTTTAATAATTTCAAAATTATGATTCCACTTTCTGTAAAGTCTCAACTCACATTCATGATGTACGCTTTGAATTATTATATTTCCCTTCTGTGATGAGTTTATTCTGCTTCTTATAATGAAAATAATTATAATTGTTTCAAATGGATGGATGAATAATAAATTTATAGTATTTTTTAAGAGAATATGCAATTTTAAAGACAGTCTGTTGTTAGTATAAACACAGTTGTAACATTTATCATAATTTTGAACACTTACTGTCTCATCATCAGTAGGTACTTATGAACTTGATGTCACATCTTTGGTGTCCACTGTAATGTCACTGCGCAGTCCTCGTCATGCATCGTTTCTCAGCCAGGAGTGAACTCACTTCTTGACCCACAGCTCACATTGTTTCACATCTCTTTTTCTCTACACCGGTTGCACACCTCTGGTTTACCTGGCAGCTTGACTCAGGCCTGCAGCTACTGTTTTATGCAAGTAATATTTCTGCTGTGGTTCCTTACCTTTATGAGTGAATCAGGCCCTTCGCATTTTCTGAAAAACCAAGAAGGGGAAGGTTTTGATCCTTCAGTGAATGGAAGGTGTGCTCAGGCTGGCATGTAATTCTCCCTCATACTCACTTCATGCAGCAATATACTGGCATAATGCCCATTGAAAAATTCAACAGAAAGTCTACATTTTTTACATAAGCTGTATTCCATCAGCTGGTCTAATGTTTTAGTGGATGCACAAGTTTAGTCTCTCAGGGAAAATGATTTATTTCACATCTTCATACCCCAGATCCTTTCTTCCTTTCTTTTATCACTTTTATATATTTATATCTTTCCCTTGCTACTCTCATGTTATTTTTCTGTTTCTCTTATTTGTATGCCTTACTATTATTTCTCACCCCTTCCTAAATATTGCACAGTAACAAACCTTAACCACAATTTATAAACCACAGTGTGAATTTTCTTTAAAGACTGGACAAAAACACAGAAATTCAGAATTAATATAGTTTTTACACTCTGGACAAAGGTCATGATAGAGATTCCAAGCATTACATAACATGTGTTACATTAAAACTGTTTCAGTAAATATCACTTAAAATATGCCATTAAAGAATGACAACAGTGAACTATGTCAGTACCATTTTCAGGCACTGAGAGTCCTCTGCTGATGCATACATTACAGATGTTACAAATAACTATCTTTTATATCTCTTGTGTACTACCTACTAGTAAAATTCCCACTTCTTCTGTAATGTCATTGGCAGCTGTTGGCACATTACTGTGTGGCATCACCTACCAACATACAGTTTCATATGACAAAGCATGGGCTCCTAAGTTTCTGCCATGAAGCATGATAACTGTTCTGAAATGTATATTCTTGCACTTTTATCTTGATTTATAGCTCAGCGTTGAGACGACACATAACCACCACACTGCCACCTCCTACTTCATACACAGTAGATACCTCAGCACCACATGTCATGCAAACTATTACACACTTCTGCTGACATTTAGGATATTTCTGAAATGCCTAGCATACATAAATGAAATGTACAGCAGCAAATACGAGTTCTTTAGGCATTGAATCACAGATAGCTTTACCATCATCATCTTTGTACAACTATGGTCCCCATACATTGGTATGTCCCGTTTATGGTACCTATGCTTACTAACATGAAGTAGGCATATGCAGAAATGACTTGCAGTTCAAGATGAGAATTTTCAAACATGTTGAGAATGAGAATTCTCTATAATAAACAATACAGAGAGGACAAAAAAGTGTATACATGCATAAATAGACATTATTTACAGATATTTTCAGAGCTGAACAGAAATGTAATGTACACAGTATAGTGTAAGGTGTAATATAGTGTGATATTCTCTCAAAAGATGGTTCTGGTCACATTAATGGAAGAGTCACCTTAATGAATGACAGGACAGTCAAACAAAGTGGCAACAGAACGGTGTGCATACATTTTTGGGTCCCTCTATATTTAACTGTAATAATTTATAAGCCTGGCCACTTTTTAAGTGTATTGCTGCGTATACCTGGCTGGAAGAGGATTCTGAATGTAAGGTGTCCCAACAGTAGGCAACATGTTTGCACAGAAGAAGTAATTTTTTGAACCTATTTCATACACTTAACTAAAAACATGCGAAATAAAATGAATATTATTAAAGACATTGAACAAGATATTTATTGAGTTATTTTCCCCTTTTGGGTCACTGGCCTTTATTCGGCTTCAGTAGTCTAATACTGTTTACCATCCCTATCGTCTTCCTCAGCTTCAGTGCCTTCCTATTCGCATCTTCTTTCTCACATTCACTATTCACACTCATATTCTCTACCAACATTTTCAACTTTGTCTTCATCCCTCCTTCCATCCATTTCATTAGATATACAGCACTTTCTAAATCCTTTTATCACTTCTGAGAGATTCATTCCCATGGTCCTGTACCAAGAACCATTCAGAGTAACAACTGTTCCAAATTATCATTAAAGGCTAATTTATTACAACATTATTATTGTTGTTATTATTATTATTATCATTATTATTATTGGAGGGGGTGGGTTTCCCCATGCACCGCGACTAATTGTCTACTGTACATCCCACTTTGATATTCTACCAGTCGCCATACCCTACCGATACTGGTGTGTGCTATCAGCCCCGTTCAGCCAACGAGGTCAGCCCTCGGCACCTGATAATTCCCCCATCTACCAGAGGCATTGGAAACTACTTGGGCGGGAAACTATTTAACTACACTCAAAATTACCATATCATTGTATTAAGTCGTTAACTATACATATAAATTCCAGGCATCATTCGTATATAAGAAAATACATATTTGGTTATTCTCATTCATATAAAAATATATGCACAAATATTCATAATATTTGCAAATAGTAAATAGTAGCATTTATGTAGAATTGCCATAATTTCCTGTTTCTGTCTTCATATACAGGGTGTTTCACGACTTTAGGGCATAACTGCAGGACGTGATTTCCTACGTCTTTGTGATCGAAAAAGTTCATATAAACATGTGCCCGATTTTGGATGGTTACGGAGTTATGACCGTTTTTTCATTCCCGTACACGCCCTTGTGTGAACCACGTCTATCATCTGGCAGGTTGCTATTTTTAGCCAGCTACAGACATAGTGTTCTCGTTATCTCGACACTTGAGAGGTACCTAAGGCTTGGTGGGTTGATATGTGTGGTCACAGCTAGTGTGGCGGCTACTGGTGTTCAGAACAGTTCTCATCTTGGTGCATCTGTTACGTTCACAATGCCATTTACATTTTCATTTGAGGAGTATGCAGATATGATTTATGTCTGCGGGTTTTGTGATGGTAACTCAGCTCTTGCCGTAGCTGAATATCAGTAATGGTTTCCGAACCGGTGAGTGTTTACTGGAGTTTACCAGGCATTGCGAGATACCGGTAGATTTCCCCGCGTTCGTATTGCAGCTGAGCATGGTGTTAATGAAGGCATCAATGAAGAAGGCATTGTTCGTATGGTACACTGCAGTCACGTATGAGTACGCAATGAATTGCCAGCCAGGTCTCCAGACTTAAGCCCACTGGATTATTGTGTGTGGGGATGGATGAAAGAACTGGTTTACAATGTGAAGGTGGCAACGCAAGATGCTTTGCTCAGTCGCATTCTGGGCACCGCTGACCATATAAGAAACAGCCAGCTGAAGCTGCTACATGCTACCCGCATGGTTCACAACCTAGCGGCAGCCTGTGTTGCGGCCGGCGGGGGCATTTTCTTAAATCAGCTTTAAGCACCAATAAATTCAAATTAAAGGTAATTTCACGAAGTTAACTTTACATTCATACTTTAAATGTATCATGTATTATGCTGGTTTATTATTTTGTTCCGTTTATTGTCAGTAATCGTTACCTTCTATTCTGAGTTTAAAACGTCATAACTCCGTAACCGTCCAAAATCGGACACATGTTTATATGAACTTTTTTGATCACAAAGACCTAGGAAATCACCTCCTGCAATTATGCCCTAAAGTCGTGAAACACCCTGTATTTTCCTCAGGAGATGTATTTTTGTGCTATTTCACAATTGTATGTTTGTTCTTATTCACTCACCATAATTTTAAATTATGAATTGTAGCCAATGCATTTTGACACATATTCCCTTTCACTAGTATGTCTTCTTGTCATGAACTGCCATTTTAGGATGACAGACTCTTGTGTTTGTGCAGAATCTTAGGGTATAAAGTGGTTTGTTACCTAACTTCAGTGGTACTTTGGACACTCTCATAGTGTCTGGGATTTCTGACTGTGGAACATACTTCTGCCTCTTTCACTACCTTGCTTGCTACTATTATATCATTCCACCTTGAACTTTGGTATGGACATAACCAAAGCTTACAATGGATTTCAATAATCATATATATAATAATAATAATAATAATAATAATAATTATATATATTGTAACGTGTTTTGTCTCTGAAGATGCCTTTCGGATTGTTAATTGGTTTATTTAACAACCTACAAGTCGTAGCTACAAATAATTATAACACAATTGCAGGTTTACACAATTTATAAACCCTACACAATAAGCTGTTCATTCTATTTTCAGTAGTCTTCAATTATTCACAGTGCAATACGGGAGCTATACCACTGTCACTGTATTACACACTCCAAATAACTTCTCAAACTATCACCTCTAAACACACGTTCTGGTATTCTTCATGTTCACGATTCACTCGCTACAACTGAACTCGGTGACTGCTACAGTTCAACTGACTTCGGTGGCTGCTACATTTTAACTGACTTGCAGTTCTCTTATAAACCCTCCGCCAGGCAAGGGAAAGTGCGCCTCGCTCCCCTGTTGCTTAATCACTGTGTTTACAGGTGTTGCTGGGTAACGCTGCCAAGAGTTGTTTATTGCTGCTTAGCAACCAGCGAGCTTCGGCTCAACACGGCATGGAGAAACACCGCTTTCCTTACTGTTGCTTAACCTGGCAACCGATCGTTTATCAAGGGTCTGTCTTCGTGGTAACTGTTCCACCTCCCATTGCCCCACAGTGGTTAAACATGTCACAGTATGTGTAAATATATTGCTGTGTGTTTCCTAGTTAACACGACAAGAAATGATGGGTTCTGGATAAGACGAATGTTTATTGGATGATTATAATCATCCAATTGTGAGTGTAAACAAATAATTATTTGTTTACACACACAATTATAATCACTCTCAGTAACACCTTCAGAAGTTTCCTCTTCAGTGGCTATAATCTTGCACTGCTATTCTTGGTGGAGCCTTCGTTCTTGGTTCTTCCTTTACCACTCATTGGATCCTGACTATTCTGGTTTCACTGCTCCCTGTATAGGCTCGGCACGGACCACCCGCACAAAACACATTGCTGCTTGGCAACGGATGTCATGTATTATTATCAGGTGTGTGTACCCATGCATTGCCTAGCAGTGAACACCCTATTGTTGCGCGTATGTTGGGAACTCAACACTTCAGTCTCTGTCGCCTAAGCACTTCCCTAGGCAACGGTCTGCTTATGTTTCGTTGCCAAGCAATTGTTAGCCATTGACCAGCAATGGACGTTCTACGGTCCAGCCTTCCTGGCCGCATGCCACATTATATATATATATTCATATTCATATTAATGATAGTAATTTTGTAACACTTGGAATATGGGGGGAAACTTGTCTTCCATTTGGGCAGATATGCTAATCCCTTTGGACATCAGACCTGATGCACAAAACAAAAGCAGTTACTAGAAAATTCTCAGAATTCAAGACTGAAAATGTATATATGAATCTGAAGTATTTTTCTCAATGTGGGTAGACTCATATGTGCCTAACATGAAGTACTGTAGTTTGTGGTTCAGAATATGTATTAAGGACTGCAGCCAACTTCAACTTCATGTGGTGCACCCCATTATCACAGGTAGGACCTCTAGCTGCTGAGTCATGGTAGTATAATTGTTATATCTCACATAGAGGAAATGTCACTGACAGAAATTTTGGTTGAGTTTGGTAGATTCTGAATCCACTACATGAATGCAGGAATGCTAATGGTGAGGATATCTTCTTGTGGAATGTTTGCAGGAAAGTACGCGGGATTCCATCACCCTTTTACCAGATGAAAAGGAGCCTGTGGTGCAGGAATTGGCACAGCAACTGGGTCTGTGTCGTGTTGGCTGGATCTTTACTGATCTGGTAGCTGATGATGTTAAAAAGGGAACTGTAAGTAAAATATTAGATACATACAAAAAGTAACTGCACTAGGTCTTTCATACTAGAACTGAAAAGTTTAACATCATGAATATCATAGCTCACCGTTAGATGTGACCCTGAATCTTTAATCTTCACAGCACATTTCTCCAAGATTCACCTTAATGTTATTCTCCCATCTCCTTCACAGCCTTTAAATTTGTTTCTTTCCAAGAGATATCCACCACCAAAATTCTGTATGCACTTCTTGTCTTTGATCTATGAGTATATATGTCCAGTTCATCATAGGTTTAACTTTATTCAGTCTGGTCCATCACACTAGTAAACTATTGCCTTACATGTTTCAGTCAGCTGACAATCTTCAGAAGGCGTAAGATCAACATGTTCAGGAACTACTATTACAGAGTTTGTAATACATAGTTAAATGTTTTTATATAAGTTATTTACAATTATTTGGATTAAAATCTTGTTGGTGTGTAATATTTAAAACCTTTGAACTGATATGGTTGTGTCCTTGTGCCTCTTCTGCTAAAACGGAAAGTTGGAGTATTATATGGAGTCCCCAGAGGTGCTCGCAGTCCTGCCCCCTTATTTTAGCTTGTGACATTTTGCTGTGTTTTGAAGCACAGGCCTTCTGAAGATTGTCAGCTGACTGAAACGTGTAAAGGCAATAAACACCTACAAATTGAATCACACTAGATGGTCTCAGACAATTATTCTATAATCATGATAGGTCCCTGACAGGTATGAATCAGAAAGTTTCTTGTAATGTANAATTAGCCTTCCGTTTTCTTATTTCATGTAGGATATTCCTCTGCTCACTGACTCTAATTAACACTTCTTCATTTCTCACATAATCGGTCCAACTGATCTTCTCCATTCTTCTCCAACACCACATTTCGAAACTTTCCAGATGTTTCTGATCTACTGCCCTAAGTGTCCATGTTTCAGCCCCATACAGAGCTATGCTCCAAATGTAGCATTTCAATCAATATATCAAGTGGAAAAGTTATTGATTTATAAATGATAATTATGAATTTTCTTGTTGTATAAAGAAGGCAGTTGTACTTGTTCTTGTCTGTAGAAATGCTTCTACTGTGGTTCTACCATGATTCATTTCAGGTGAAGCATGTTCGAAACATTGAGAGTCACTTCTTGTCAGCAGAAGAATGTATAATGGCAGGTTACTTTCAAAATAAGCAGCCTAACCCATGTCGCTTCTCGCCTGTTGGATATTTTGGCTCCAAATTTGTTACTGTCTGTGTAACAGGTATGTCTGATACATATATAATGACCTCACATGCCTGTAATTATGAAATGACAGGAGATATTATGAAATGTTTCATCAGGTTTCACAGGTTAATACAATGCTTCTGATAATGATAATATGGCATAGAATAGTTGCCTATAGTATTATTATTATTATTATTTGAAGGGGGTCGGTTTCCCCTTGCACTGTGACCATTTGTTGATCTATTGTGCGTCCCCCTTTAATTATTCTAACTAGTCTCCATACCCTTCCAGTACTGGTGCTCGCTATCAGCCCCGTTCTGCCAGCGAGGTCAGCCCTCTCTGACAGTGGTCCCTGATACTTTCCCATCTACCGGAGGAATTGGAAACTACTTGGGCGGGAAACTTGCCTAATTTTGCTTAGAGGTCTCCTAGAGACATGAAGATCTTTTACATGTCGTAAATCTACGACACGGGACACATGGAGTCCCTCCCTGAGGACTTGTTCCCTGAATTTTTCCAACCTTAAAAATTCCACGACCTCCGCTGGGTTTGAACCCATGTACCTTGAGTCATGAGATGGGAACGTTACCCCTAGACTACGGAGGCCGCTTTTCCTGTAGTAAGATTCACATCTCTTGGTGGTTGCTGAAAATGAATGGGGACAATTCTTTATCGGAATCCATCATAACACAACAACATAACGGTCCACATTATCTTAGCTACATGTTCTGGCTTTTAAAGCCATCATCAGGCAAGATACATGGTTACCATATTCACACACTATTGAACTGCATTGCATTGTGACAGTAGAACTGGATGCTTGACTACTATGTTAAACCATAAAATACAAGGTATAAAAATACAATGAATTATGAAATCATTATAAAACGAAAGTTATGTAATAAAATATGTTTAAAAACTCTTCGTGTGCTATTTCATGAACAATCTTGTTGTTACATTCCAGTGGACATATAGTTGTATATTCAAGACTTGTATACATATAGTAAACTGCTTGGAGGCCCCTGGTATAGGTGTAGTGTATTTGATATTAATTGTTTTGCCGGTGCCTCATTTTGCAATGTATTTTGTCCGTTCTGGTGTGAATACAGATTGCAAATGATATGTAAAACAAGATTGCAACAACTTACTTCATAATATGAAATGGCATATGAACATTTGTTAACCATATTATTACATAACTTTCGTTTTATAATAATTTCATAATTCATTGTATTTTTATACCTTGTATTTTATATTGTAACATAGTAATCAAGTATCCAACTCTACTGTCACAATGTAATGCGGTTCAATAGTGTGTGAATGTGGTAACCATGCCTTTTGCCTGATGATGGCTTTAAAAGCCGAAACATGTATTTAAAATAATGTTGACTGTTATGTTGTTGTGTTACGACAGATTCCAATAAAGAATTGTGTATATATAAACACAACAGGCTGCATAAAATGAAAATTATGAATGGGGAGTTGCCAGTTTGTCATTGTGCACACATATGTTTAGCAGCAGCAGCGTTACCAAACTGATACTGGAACAGCCCATGTATAAATAGAACTGAAGTGTTTTGTAAGAATAAATGGCTAAAATATGAACTGAACCTTTATATGCTATTTTTTATAAGATCAATCGTTACATTTTTTATAATAGAGAGTATGCCTTTGTCATAACGTTAAAAACAGTTCTGTGTAAAACACCTTTCTGGAAGGTTTGTAGATTTGTCATTTTTTGTGGAATTGTATCTTTTCTACCTCCGTGCATATGCATGAGACATTTGACTTGCTTATACAACATGCTTCAGCTGTCATGTCCTGGCATTTAGGGATATTCAGTCTGCTTTATTTCTCTTCAAACACATTTACTAAAGCAATTGTACAGATTAAAATCAATTCTGTTGACGTTGCTACCATGACTGCCGGAACAACTATTACGCCATATACTCAGCTTACTGAACAGTGTGTTATATTCAGGTGGTTTGACTCAGAAACTGTATACAAAATAATTGACATATATATTGTTACACATATAAGTTCACTAAAACATTAAAAGTTATTATAATAAAACTTGCAATATCTGTCCTCAGTTAGGAAATGACAGCTTGAATGTGCCAATTATATCACAGGGAAAGTCAACTACGTTATATCCGTTCCTGGTCTCGGGCTCATTGTTTATAATTGTTTAGAATGACAGAGGCAGTACCTGTATACTGTACTTCTTTTGGCTTATTTTGGACTTCACCCATCATCTGGTATGTAAAAGACAAAAAACCACGACGTGGATCTGTCTCCGCCTTCAGGTGGATAGGGAAGGATAAACCTACTCAGTTGGGCCCCTTAGAAAGAGCTAGTCTCAATCACTGGGCAAATCCCGGTCTGTAGAAAAATAACCTATGAACAACCGACAGTCGGTTCCATCAGTGGGAGGAAAGAATAAAATCACAGTAAAAACAGGATGGAAAATTTGTGCCAAGCATGCACTTGTCAACAGTGTAAAGAAACAGAAGTATGGGTTATATTCCTTGAATTCAGTTAAAAATGAAAGTAAAAACTGGATGATGCATGCCTAATCTGCGTGGATAAAGAATCGTGCCACCATGGCGACTTCCGGGAATGAGACTAATCCCAGGAACAAAACTTGCAGGAGTAGTGGAACCACTTATATTCATAAAATTACATTCTTTATTTGTTAACCTCTTCGTTGATGAGGGGGATCCATATGGGAGAAATATCCAAACTGGGTTGGCTGATCGGATTGGATGAACATGCCATATGAGCTGATTCTTTGTATTTTCTGTATCTGCTGTTGCTTTCAACCTCCAAGATCCTAGCTTCATCCCAGCTTACCCTGTGACCTTCTTCATATGCATGCTGAGCCAACCTGGATTTCTCTAGAAGACCAGTGATTGAGACTAGCTCTTTCTAAGGGGCCCAACTGAGTAGGTTTATCCTTCTCTATCCACCTGAAGACAGACAGATCCAGTCTCCGAAACATCGTGGTTTTTTGTCTTTTTGTCTTTTACATACCAGACGATGGGTGAAGTCCAAAATAAGCCAAAAGAAGTACAGTATACACCATCGTCAGAATACTTTCAAGTCTGAGTACCTGTATAATCAGATATGAAAAAGGTAGAGTGCAGGCACTTTTTAAATGACACAGATTGCTTAGAAAGCTAGAAACAAGTGATTGAGGCTTTTAGGAACTATGCTTTATCAAATACAAAATTAATCTTATCCTGAATATAATGTCCAAGAAGTGGTATCAAAATTGTGACTGTCTTGGATAACTATAAGCAGTGATTGCAAGAAGAATTAAGAAGCCCTAAATTCCTAACCACTTGGGGTAGATATGTGGGGTTTGCTCTTACACAGTCAGAAAAACACAGCCCTCCACGTAACTGTATTTCATTCACGAAAAGTTTGTGTGAGCACACATGATATTAGATTTTGCAACTCACAGCAGCAGACTTGGACTGGGCAGCATAGCACATTTGTTATTGGCTAATGTGATATCAGTGATGCCTCAGGCATCAAGAAATATGAATCTTACTATAATATTGCTATCTTTTGAACTAGTTAATGACACTTCAACTGGATAGGGAATATCGTTGAAAGAAGTGGTCACTGCTTATTATAAGGTCTGTACATCTATTTGCTTGAAGGAACTTTGAAAGACATGAAGTAGCTCAGTCAGGATAGTCATTCTCATGTGAGAGTTGAAGCCTTGACTTCTGAAAAAGAAAATGAGGTTTCTAAATACAACACTCCAATGTACAATATCTGCAGGTGTGTGAAAATCATGGATTCAAATTGAGGGGGAAACAGAAACAATGCATTAAAGACTAAGAAGTTTGTGATGCTACTTACCAGTTATGTTGGACATGTCAGTTTTCTTGGGTATACTTAATGTGTTACATATTATGTGAGTTCGCTCTACACCTATCTTCAGATTATATTATACTGATATTTTTTATTGTCTTCAGAGCACTTCTCTTATTTTATAAGGAAAGACAGATTTAAAATTTCATCATGTGCATGTATCCTCCCATGCATTCCTCTTAATAACAGTTTATTAACTAACTGATGATCTTCCATGAAACTTGGTGAGAATGTATGCCTGGAGACACATCTTTATACTTTTTTAATGTATTGTCATCACTAGTACTAACTGAAGTCCACATGAGCTTCAAAGCGAGGAATGACACTAGGGATGCTTCATGTAGAGTTCTAAAATTTCATGGTATTATTGATCTTCAAAAACTATACACCTATTGAGGTCATTACTTGTAGAATATGAAATATGATTATGGCAGCCATGCAGAGTTTGTATTAAGCTTTTGATCTGATAGCAGTAATAATGAACCAAGAAAAAGAGTTAATTGACTGACTGTAATCATGTGTCTGTTTGCAAATACGCGGTGCAATCCAAAAGTTCCCAAAATATATTAATAAAAACTATTACATCTTACCTAGATCTTATTCTGCACCATCACCTTCAAAGTAGTCCCCTTGGGAGCGCATACACCGATCCCAGCGTTTCTGCCACTTTTCAAATGCATCCTGGAAGCCTTTCTTTGTTAGGGTCTTTAGTACCGTCTGCGTTTCCGCTTGAATTTCCTCAACTGTATCAAATCTTCGCCCCTTCAACTTGATTTTCATCTTGGGGAAGAGAAAGAAGTCACATGGAGCTAAGTCTGGCGAGTACGATGGGTGGGGAACAACTGTCATCTTGTTTTTAGACAAAAATTCCTGCACAATGTAAGCCGTATGCGGTCGTGCGTTGTCATGGTGGAGTACCCAGTCGTTCGTGCGCCACTTCTCTGGACGTTTTCTCCTCATGTCCTCCCTCAAACGCCTTAGAACATCGCGATAGAACTCTTTATTGACTGTCTGACCAGGAGGGACAAACTCCTTATGAACAATCCCGTCAATATCAAAAAACAGATCAACATGGACTTAATGTTGCTCTTGACTTGTCGAGCTTTTTTTGGCTGAGGTGAAGAAGGGCTCTTCCATTGCGACGATTGCTGCTTGATTTCAGCGTCGTAGCCAAAAACCCAAATTTCATCACCAGTGACAACCTTCGAAAGAAAGTTTGGATCTTCCTGAAGCTGTTGCTGAAGTTCCCTGCAGACTTCCAAGCGATACTGCTTCTGTTCATTTTGCAGCAGTCGTGGCACAAACTTCGCCACAATCCTCCTCATGTTCAGTTCGTCTGACAAAATTCGTTGATATGTACCATAACTAAGTCCCAAGGTGTTACAGAGGTCTTGGATGGTCAGTCTACGATCTTGCAGAATCAGATTCCTAACTTTTCTGGTGTTTTGTCCGTTGACGGCCGTCCCGAACGATCGTCATCATCAGTCAATGTTTGGCCATTTTAAAACGCTTATGCCAGTTGTAAGTTTGTGTCTGGCCTAAACTCTTGTCACCAAGAGCTTGCTTCAACATTTGGTGCGTTTCTGCAGCAGTTTTCCCAAGTTTGAAACAAAACTTTATACAGACATGCTGCTCTCTCAGGTCAGCCATCACAAAACTGCAAACTCACGGAAACACAACAATGGAAATACGTTCACCAACAATAAACCCAACCACTCAACTCGACGCTGCTTGTCACACTGATTCAAGAAGGATGTGTGAGGAAACACCTAGCGGTATTTCGATGTACTCATAACCATTCGCATGCAAAATTCAAATTTCGGTAACTTTTGGATTTCCCCACGTACTGTATTATGAATATTTGTGTAGATATTTTTATATGAATAAGAATAACCAAATATGTATTTTCTTATATAATTTATATGTATAATTAATGACTTAATACAATGATATGGTAATTTTGAGTGTAGTTAAATTTTTTTTATCTGTAAATGTACTCTAGAAGTATTAATCAGTTGTTGGTACTGTGATTATTTGTAAGTATGCTGTGTAGTTTGTTGTAATGTACTACTGCCCATGGTACTGTTTTTCCAGATATTTAGCCCCTTCTTGCAGAATTGTTTAAAATGTATAATTTTTTCCTGTTCATTATTATTAATTATTTCTGCAGGTGATGCCAGTAATCAAGTTCATATGGAAGGGTATGGTGTGTCCAACCAGTGCATGGCCCTTGTTCGAGATAACTGTCTTGTCCCAACAAAAGATGCACCAGAGCTGGGCTATGTCAGGGAATCTACAGACAAGCAGTTTGTACCAGATGTCTACTACAAGGTAAGTACTTGGCATTGTTATTTATTTGAATGATATGTTATTTAAGATTTTCAGGAACTATACTACTATTGAAAATATGAGGGTAAGTCAGAAAGTATAAGAAAAGTGTTCATATCTTTTGTGTGATTGGCCCCACAGTTGAATGGGCACTCAGCCATAAGCATAAGACCTCTTTACTCTTGGCTGCTTTGTGTACCATATACACCAAAGAAGAACAGCATACAGTGATTGTGTCATTGTTAACTGAAGGTGTAAGAGGCACGGAAAGTCATCGAATACTTTTAACACAGCACAGTGACAGTGTTTTGCTGTACAGCACAGCATCTACAAATGGATTGACATGTTCAAAAATGGCCAAAAAAGTGTCACTGACAAAGAGTGTTTAGGTTACTTATGACTACTGAAGAGAACATGAAACAAGTCTGCATACTAATTCTGGACAGTGGGAGGGTGGCTATCAATAAAGTGGTAAGCCATTCACTGATAAGTCATGGTGAAGTTTTTGCATAATGGGTTCCAGAATAACTTATGGAATAGTGTAGGCCTAACCATTTGACATTCTGTAACTGCTTTGAACTAATGTCATGATGGTGACACATATTCAGTCACATTATCACTATAATAAAACATGAATCTGCCACTACAAGTCAGAGAGCAGACATCAGAGTATAGAATGGAAACACTTCATGCCCCCAGTCAAAAAGAAGTTTTGATATCAATCAACAGTGGAAAGAGTTATCCTCACAGTGTTCAGGGATATGCAGGAAACAATCCTTGAGCATTATCAGGAAAGGAGTGTGAGACAATCAATAGTGCACATTATGTGGTGCGTTCAAGTTCTAAGGTCTCTGATTTTTTTCTCACACAATAATCATACAAAAAATTTTAAACTTCTGTCACTTTTTGACATAATCTCCCTGCAGCCATACACATTTTTCACAACATCGACGCCATGATTCCATGGCCGCTGTGAACGCTTCTGTAGGAGTCTGTTTTGACCACTAGAAAATCACTGATGCAATAGTGGCACGACTAGTGAATGTGCGACCACGGAGAGTGTTTTTCATCGTTGGGAAAAGCCAAAAATCGCTAGGAGACCGGTCAGGTGAGTAGGGAGCATGAGAAACCAGTTCGAGGTTGTTTTCATGAAGAAACTGTTGCATCACATACGCCCAATGCGCTGGTGCATTGTCCTGGTGAAAGAGCACACATGCAGCCTTTTCCGGCCGTTTTTCTCGCAGTGCTGGAAGGAACTTGCTCTTCAGAACATCTTGGTAGGATGCGCCTGTCACCATAGTGCCCTTTGGAATGCAGTGAGTAAGGATTATGCCATCGCTGTCCCAAAACTTGGCCACCACCATTTTTTCAGCACTGGTGCTTACCCGAACTTTTTTTGGTGGCAGTGAGTGTGTGTGCTTCCATTGAGCTAACTGGTGCTTCGTTTCAGGATTGAAAAACAGCATCTATGTCTTGTCCATTGTCACAATTGATGAAAAGAAAGTTCCATTCATGCCTTCATCACGTGTCAACATCACCTGGCAAATTGCCATGCGCACAGCCTTGTGGTTGTCCGCCAGCATTCATGGCACCCACCTGGAGGACACTTTCTGCTTTCGCAGGGCTTCATGCAGGATTGTGTGCACAGATCCCATGGAAATGCCAACTTTGGAGGCAGTGTTTTCCACACTCAATCGGCGATCCTGCAAAACAACTTTCTCAACTCACTCTACCATGTTATCAGACCGGCTGGTGTGAGGCCGAGATTGTTTTGGTTCATTGTCACACGACGTTCGGCCTTCTTTGAACTGCCGCACCCACGAACGCACATTTTTCACATTCATGACACCATCACCACATGTCTCACTCAACTGGTGATGAATTTCAATGGGTGTCGCACCATGCAAGTGGAGAAAACGAATGATTACCTGCTGTTCTCATAACGAAAACATCGCCATTTTAGGTATCAAAAACACTCCTCACTCTTGCCACCACCACTAGAGTTCTGTGTGCCATACAGTGCTGCCATCTCTGTCACGCATTCACAAAGAGGGCACACATATTTTAAACTAAACCTCATATGTCTATCTGCTCCCAGTCCTGAGAAAAAAAATCGGAGGCCTTAGAACTTGAACGCCCCTCGTACAGTGAGATGCTATATGACAAGTTGAACTGGCATGTCAGAGTAAACATTAAGATGTTGTGCTGTTGCATGGCAGTGGCTGTTCTCATACTGCTGCCCACACTATTGAAACTCTCCAGCAGCTATGCTTTGAGATCTCATAATATCTACCGTACAGCTAAGACCTTGCTTGTCAGATTTTTATCTGTATAGACTCCTAAGAGATACTTAAGAGGCCATCATTTTGCCAGTGACCATGAGTTTCAGGTGGTGTATGCATGGCTTGATGCCCATTTGAAGACGTATTTTCTGGTGGGATTTATAAGCATGTGCAATGCTGGACCAACTGTATTGAATAGCAGGGGGCATCATGTTGAAAAAGAGTTACATATTGTTGTTGTGTTAATAAATACATCACACTACTTTCTGGCTTATGCTCATACATATTGGGATAAATTAAATTTGAATTGAAACAGGGATACTTCCTTTCATATTATTATGTTTACTAGTGATTTTCTTTCATTAGTTTGTGCACATGGTAGACAGAATATATCCCCATGTATACGAACTTGCCAGAGATCCTTTTCAGAGTTATGAAGCATGTCCAAGAAACAGGCAAACAACAGCTACTCACAATATAATTAGAGATTGCTGTCAGAATCTTCTCATTTTCTGTCTAGAAACGTAAAAATTAGAATATACAAAACTATGCTACAAGCTGGAAGGTCGCGGGTTCAAGTCCCAATGAGGTCATTGGATTTTTTCAATTGACCTAATCCTTCCGGCCACACTAGGCCCTGGGGTTTACTCAGCCTCTAACAGAAATGAGTACCAGGAATTAAATATATACTTTTCCTGGGGAGTAAAGCGCGGCCAGCGCGTAAGTCTGACAACCTTACCGCCATCTGTGAGCCATTTGTCAAGATAATGTGGGACCCTTAATGTCTCACAACCCTATGGGCCTTCACGGCCTGTTACAGGGAGAGCTTTACTTTTTTTACTTACTTTACAAAACTATAGTTTTCCCTGAGGTTCTGTATAGGTGTGAAACTTGGTCTCTGACATTAAGGGAGGAACATAGACTGACGGTGTTTGAAAACAGGGTGCTGAGGAGAATATTTGGATTGAGAGAGATGAAGTGATGGCAGATTGAAGAAAACTGCATAATGAGGAGCTTCATAACTTGTATTCTTTGCCAAGTATGATTACAATGATCAAGCCAAGGAGCATGAGATGGGGCAGGGCATGTAGCACGAATTGTGATAAGATGAATGCATGTAGGATGTTGGTGGGAAAGCCAGGAGGAAAGAGTCCAATAGCAAGACCAAGATGTAGGTTGGAGAATAATATCAAAATGGATTTTAGATTTTTTTTTTGTTATTGCTAGTGGGGGTGGGACTAAGTCCCTTGTACTGTGGCCATTTCTGGCCTATTGTACCAGCCCCAGATGATAGGTGAGGGTGATTGTGGAGCAATTGGTGGAATGAAGATTGGCAGAGGAAACCGAAGTACTCGGAGAAAACCTGCTCCAGCGCCACTTTGTCCACCACAAATCCCACTTGACCAGACCCGGGATTGAACCAGGGCCACCGCGGTGGGAAATCCTAGAGAGTGGTATTGACTGGATTGATCTGACTCAGGATAGGGACCAGTGGAAAGCTCTTGTGAACATAGTAATTGACCTTCGGGTTCCATAAAATGTTGGGAAGTTCTTGAGTATTTGCACAACTGGCAGCTTCTGTAGAAGGGCTCAGCCCCATGAAGTTAGTTAGATATTGCTGTCAGAATGTTTACATTGATCAGCTGATACTACTTCGGTTCACCTTGTTATTGCTTTCTTTAATGGAAGTCTGTGAATGTCTTGAAAGGTGAAAATTGACTACTATACATCTGTTTTGTTTTTTATTTTTTTATATATCCATATATGTATAAGAATGACTTCATTATCTAGTCCAAGCATGTACTGACAGTAGCACATAACTTATGTAGGTTTGCTTGCCTTGTGTCATCACCCCAGTGCTTTTATAATGTAGACTTTTCTTCAGTCAAAAACTTGTGTTCTATAATGCTTGGGACAAAATACAAATGTTACATTCACATGGACATGGAACCTGTCTTTAAGATTGTTATCATTAAAGTGAAAAATTTGCAAAAGAATACAGCTGCGTAGTAAGTGAAAAGTGCTGACTGATGTCCAGGGCCATGGACAGTTTTGAATTCTATCATGTTTCAACACAAACATTAGTGCAAAGCCAGTTTGTGCCACTGTACTTGGAATGCTGAGAGAAGATGAGTTTAGTAACTTATAAATAACTCATATGTACAATGTCCCCCCTCCCCACCATGAAAGCACACACTTTATTAATTTATATTTAACACTTAAAGTGGACAGATGTTAACCCATTGTTGTGTTGGTCACTTTAAAGTCATAAATGTTCAAAATGACCACCACCGGCACTAAGACACTACTGACAACAGCGTTGAACAGAGAGCAGCATGCTTGTAATGTTGCTGGTGGGAAAGTAGCACAGACAGCTTTATTGTCATGCCTCTGGTCCTGCGGTGTTCTTGGTTTTGTGGCATACACAATGCTCTAGAGTACCTCACAAGTAGAAGTGTAAAGGTGTTAAGTCAGGAAATTAGTGTGGATACTCCAATATCCTTCTTCATCCTGTAACGCCGGGTCTACGTTACGTCAGAGGGCGTCCCCCAACCCCCTTTCTTACTACTTACCCCTTCCAATATTCCACTTCCTGGTTCCCGTCGGCTGAGGTCCAACGCGAGTGATCCATTCTGTTGTGGGACCCTGAACTGTGCAGTCAATTCACCTTTTCTGGTCGGTACGATTGTGATTGTCGGAGGCTTATTACCTCCAGGTACTTAGGTTGTATTTATATTTGTTATTTAATATATATACATATTCATTTGATATATTTGTGATAGTCTCTTTGAGTTGGTACTTCCCACCCAAGAACCAAATTTCGGTCTTCAAGACCTTTTCACGTTTCAGTCCTATCCATCTTATGGAAAAATGAACGTTGAGATAATTTCTCAGATTGATGTGGTAATGCACCAGTGCACCGTCATGTTGAAAGGAATAGTCTTCACCAGAAAACAAAATGTTCATGTTGTTCTCCAGTATTGTTAAGTAAGCAGTACTTGTGACAGTCACTTCAAAGAAAAATTAGCACAGTTTGCACTGTTCCATCTGCCTCAAATTGATCACACAGCCTTGCAGTTGTTACACCCATTGGTGGTGGTGTTCATAATTCATTCCTTCAAACCTTGCACCCCAGTCACATTCTTCATTTTCCAGTGGCATTTAAGAGTCTGCTTACATTGTTCAAACATTAATCATGGATTCACTGTTTCATTTTACACTGGATATGGCCATCTAGCAGGTTATACCAGTACTAAGTGCCACACACTTCTTTCAACATTTGACACTTATATCACTTAAAAATACTGTTACTGTTTCGATTTTTATATGTTATTAACACCCATAATGTGCATATACTTTTATGGGGGGGGACTCTTTATTTTCTTGCTGTACAATCATGGTCATTAATGCATCTTCCCTGCCTGACAACCATATAGCCACAAGTTTGAATCCTGCCATAGGCATAGGTGGTATCATCATTATCACAGTTCTCATTTATACCTGCCTCCCAAATTTTGAAGCACTTCTCAGGATTGTGGGATACTCTGTATCAGGGACAGGAAATTATTTTTATTCTGGGGTATATTTATAAAGCCTATGTAGTATCTGATTACAATGAAAGTAGTCTCAAACATGATTTTAGTCCTGCTCAATCATCTCACTGAAAACATACTTGATCTGACTTTGTGTTCCACTTCTTGGCATCTGTATGCAGTTTCAGTTAATATTCACTCATCTTCATCTTTTTATTGTATACCACTACATGTTTCTGCCCATTGGCCATCATCAATTGTATGAATTATTGTGATGAAGGAATCTCCTTCTGTGCTGTAATGTTCTGCTTTTCTTTTTTATAAATGCCTCAGGCTATTTTAGGTTATGTGGGTTATCACGCTGTTGCAATGCACCTCTTTGGTTTATGGTTTTGTTCATTTTCCTTAGGTTCAGTGTGTGGCTGTTCTGAATGTTTTTGTAGGAGTGGAAGCTTGCTCCTTGGTTGTCAGCCATCATACAAACAAACTCTGAGGCTTTAGTCCACAAGTGAACTATACTGACCGAGTGACCGCCGCTTGTCGGCGAAGTTAGTGCCAACTTTGGTCATGATTCTAGTGTAATGCATGGATTATACGGGGTCTGTTCAGAAAATAACCTCTATTTATTTTAGGCAACTAATGTAGGAGAAGGGGAGAGCTTGCGTATGCTAGGTAGCATCACATGACTCATCGTCTTGTAAAAAATCACATAACTGGTCACATAGTGTTCTTGTCTTAACAGAGTGGGTTATGGTGTGTCCTGCAGTAGGTAATCCCACCAGCTGCGAAAGTCGCACTGTTATCCGCTTTCTTCGTGCTGAAAACATGAGTGCTGTGGAAATGTGGTTTATGACCCAAATGTAATGAGTGAAGTAACTGTAAGACAGTGGTACAGAATGTTGGAAGATGGGCAGGTGAACAAATGTTCATGATGAAGAGCAAAGTGGTCAGCCATCTGAAGTGAGTGATGGTCTTGTTCAAAGTGAAAGATGGCACTTCACAATTTCAGAACTTTTGTGTGAATTTCCACAAATATCATGAACTGTTCTCTACAAGATCGTCACGGTTAGGCTAGGCTCTCACAAATTTTTCATAAGATGGGTTCTGAAGATGCTCACGGGCATGCACAAAATACAGAGAATGGCTTTGACTCCTTAGAATGATACCACAGAGATGGTGATAAATTTCTCAGTCACGTCATTTGAGTAGCAGATGATCAAATTTAGGTTTCATTTGTCAGTGTTGTAACCAAAGAGCAAAGCAGTGGATGCACACACATTCACCAAACAAGCCAGGAAAGTTCAAACAAACGTCTGCCAGAAAGCTGATGGCATCTGTTTTCTGGGACAGGACAGGAGTGCTGATGGTGGAATTCATGCAACAGGAGACCACAATAATGTCATAAATGTATTGTGAAACACTAAAAAACTGCATAGGACCAATCAGAACATAAGGTGTGGTGTGCTTCTCCATGAAAATGTGCATCTGCATGCAGCTGGTCACACTCAATCACAGCTGGGAGTTGTTTTACCACCCTCCTTACAGCCTTGATCTTGCTCCAAGCGATTTTCACCTGTTTACCTACCAGAAGTGGTTGGGATCACAGAAGTTCAACAATAATGAGTAGCTGATGGAAGGTGTCAGAATGGCTGAGCTCACATGTGCCAGACATCTTTGACACAGGCCTAAAAAACTTATTCCCTGATACAAGTGTAAACATCATCTTTCGGCTGAACATTTTCCTGACGATGAAGCTGTAGAAAGGGAAGTCCCCGCCTGGTTCTGACAGCAGCCCAAAGAATTTTATGCTGTTGGTTTTCAGGGGCTTGTGAAACAATGGGACAAGTGCCTCAATGTACAGGCAGATTATGTTGAGAAATAAAAGCATTTTTCAAATTAGTACTCATATTTGTTTAAGTTCTATACCTATTTGTAACTTACTTATCGACTTATCTATGTATTAAGTGGATGACCACTCTGGGCATAGAAATGTTGTGCTCTTTACCCCATGCCATAACATTTTGAAAGAGTGTGCCTGTATGGCCATATTGGAGTTTTCTTGCAAATACATGCCTGTTCAATTTTGTCCATGTATCCCTTTTATGCATCAGTGACAGTCTAGCTGTGCTGCTGCATGAAGAATATATTGCAGTATAAAACCAAAATAATGTTTTATGGGATTGCTGGTTATTTAAAAACTTCAGAATTGAGCTGTAACATTATAAATATGAAGCATTCAAATACTACTTGAAAAGGAAAATGTAAAGAAAAAATATATGACAGTTTCAGCAAAAAATGACATTATTTATAATGAATAATCTGCTTCTGCTGTACAGCATGTATCACAAGAGCAAAATTTGTCCATGGCTACATGTTGTTCAAAATGCCCTTTGGAAAGTGTTTCAGTAGCAATTTGGATGAAACATACATACAAACTGAAATGCATAACATTTAGTCATGTGTACAAGGGCAAGAATTTGAATTTGAAATGGATACAGACAAAGTATCCAGTCTTAAAGAAAGACAGAAAAAAAACAAAGTTGATGGAAAGTGTAAACAAACTTACATCTCTCATATGATTTGTAAAGTGCATGAGGCAAAAGGTTCAAAATTTTCTAAGAATTGGATCATTCCATAGTTGTATTCATGTTGTGCAACAGCAGTGGCAATGACGACAGTGGCGATGACGCTGCCACCGCCGCCTCGTTGATCATCTGGAATTGAAGACCCATCAACTGAAGCAGCATGCTGTGGGAACAATCTGACAAACACCTGTGGATGAAGACTCTCAAACAACATGGCAGGTGTAGTACATCACCTCATTGCTTTACATATGGGTGTGTACAGTGATTCCTTAATAGAAACAGTTATTGCTCTATTGTGACAGTATTCATTAGTGATACTGCAAGTGCAATCCATACAGACCCAGCTCAATAATAATGATTCAGACACTGGTCTTAATAGTTTTCACCCACATGGTTCAGCTCTACACTATAGAGACACAGTTGTATGTAATGAGTTGCTGCAAATAGACATTGAATGAGTAATGAAGGTTGTGAGCTCTTAAGAATGGCTATTTGCATCTCTCTTCAAATGGACATCAGTCCAGATCAGCAGAATGAAGACAGAAGTCTGTAGCTGTTCAGTGCATCCTGAATGAATATCCATGCAAAATTTGGCATGCTTTTATTGGAGTGGTGTAGCCTGAAAAAACTGGGAGCAGAAAGTCTCCTGGAAACTGCAGTAAAAACCTGTCATTCAACCAGCATATTGTCTGAGATGTTAATTTGGATTAAACCAACCAGTGAAGTTGCTAATACTGGATACACAATGGAATCTGGAACCTACATGAGGACCATGCTGTTCATGGTTTAATAACATTTTGGTATTCTTGTTATTGATCAGATATGGCAGTTCACTTGGCCCTTGAATTAATGGCTGAATTGAGACAGTGGTTGAGCACTGTCACTGATTTACTTGAGGTATTTTTGAACACTTTTTTCAAAGAAGAAAATTTTGCTTGACCTTCTCTAGATATGCAGAGATCTTCCTGCATATTTCATGGTATGTTTTGCTGAACACAAAAGAACTCTTCCTGCCCCACCCTGCATAACTCATTTGGATATATTTGACTAATACAACCAAGGAAAAAAACATGAAAGGCATGCTGCAAATGGTCCAAGTAAGATACAGGACTCATCATCGCAGCAAGTTATATTAATGGGACTGATGACAGACATAACACTTGCACTTCAAGAACTACAGAAAGTATTACAAAAGACTACTCTGGTACATTGTGATGTATTAACTGTGAGAAATAATGCTGTCCAGATGGTTAATATCATTGGCAGTGGTCCTCTACAAAATGGAGAGGAGGAAAAATTCATATATTTCAAAAACAGCGATGAAAATGACATAACAGCAAATGAGGATGAGGAATGATAACATTATATTAAATATTGAAGAGGATAATAGCTATTTCAAGTTTGTCTTCTTTAATGTAAACTTCAGTTCCTCAAGAAATGATTGCATTGATTTTCAGGAAAGACGCTATGTCCAAATGCATTTTAAGTGTGCATGATAATTTGCCATTAATTAAGGAAGTACTAGAAATAGATGGATTATGGCACAAAATGCTCGAATAAAGTGCAGAAGTTCCTTTGTGTAGGTCAGACGTGTTAAGAAATTGCTTGTCCCAGTATTATTAACATCACTCCATCGCTGACCGCAGAATATCCTGTTATAAGATAATAAAATCACCTCTTTGAATATCTCTAACAAAAGAATTCATGAACTCTAGGCTGTTGTATCACTGAATGGTGTAGGAACAGATAATTACAAAGCACATCCTGATGTAGCAGACTTCTTGCAAAGAAGGGAGAGAAGACAGAGAACCGGACATCACAGCATGCAAAGAAAGAGATTTGGTTAAAAATTCTTCAGAGAGACTAGGGCTTCTTTAGGCCTTTGAATATTATAGGTTTTTTTTTTTTTTTGACCAGTTCAAAGCTCTGTGCTTCATGGCGACTGGTGCACAGCTGGCTGTGAGGTGCATACGCAATTTGGTAATGAACCACCATGCCTGATGGCTGATAACATTTGGAATGAAGAGAAGTAATTAATTTGTGCACCATTTGACAGCATTGTTTCACGGCAAGCAGTGTGGTTGATGCGCGGGATATTTTATGATTTGTCAGCAGTAAGGAGCAGTTATCAGCTCCATTAGCCATTTGTTCTCAGTTACAGTCAGTGAGCAGTGCAGTGTATTTCTGTATGACACCTATCTAAGATGGACCATGGTAGCGTAGTTGGTTGAGGTACTATGCTACAAGCTGGAAGGTCGCGGGTTCAAGTCCTGATGAGGTCATTGGATTTTTTCAGTTAACCTAATCCTTCCAGCTGCACTATGGCCCTGGGGTCGACTCAGTCTCTAACAGAAATGAGTACTAGGAATTAATTAAATAATCCTCCTGGGGAGTAAAGTGTAGCCGGTGTGTAAGGCTGACAAGCTTACCATCTTTGAGCCAACTGTCTAGAAAATGTGGGTCCCTCAATGTCTCACAACCCTATGGGCCTTCACGGCCTGCTACAGGGATAGCTTTATTTTACTTTTTTACTTACCCGTCTAAAATACAGATCTACTAGAGACTGTTGGGAAAAATTTTGACATAAATTTCATGATGAAAGTTCCAAGCAGACATACATTTCACAATTTGGTGAACAAACTTAGAACTGGACTCTTAATAGACAAGAAACAAAAACATAGGCATCAAGTGCTTACTGAGAAGTTAAATGATTTAGGGGCCAGACTTGAACATACACCTAGAAAATCACTGAAACATCTAGCTCAAGAGACTGGAGTGTCAAAGTCTAATGCAAGAATGACAACACAATTACTGAAGCTTAGACCCTATAAAACAACAATAATCCATGCACGCCTTGTAGCCATGTGATCCAGCTAGCAGGGTTCATTTTTTAATTGGTTTCTACAGTCTGTCATTGAAAGTGAGATCAACCCGCAATCAACATTCTTTTCTGATGAAGCATGGTTTTACTTGCAGTGATTCATAAATATGCAAAATAATCGCTCTTGGAGTCCACAGAATCCACATCTAACCCATGAAGCCCTGCACCATCCAGTGTAAGTTGGTTTCTGGTGTGCTGTAAGTGCAAGGATTGTTGTACCTGTGTTTTTTAATGAAAAAAATAGTTGTGAAAGATATCTATGTGTAGAACTCCTGTGAACTGTAACTACTTCATTCCAAACATTATCGGCTGGCTGATTCATCAGCAAAATCCTTATATGTCTTGTGGCACTCTGGTCGCCATGAAGTGCAGAATCATGGAACTGGTCAACAAAGTAAAAATCTTCTGTATATGACCATCTGTTATGTCCTAATAATGTTTTAACATATAATACTCATACATAAATATGTACTGATATTAAAGCAATTTTATTGTTTCTTTTCCAAAATGTGATGCTTAAATATACTGATAATATTAATAAATTAAATTTAATTAATGTTAATACGTTAACATCCAATTTATTCTGTATGTAGGCATTACATGTCCAGCATAGGTTAACATATCCACTTTGTAGCACTGCATGTCCATTTGGGCATAGAACTGTTTAAAAATGGCCTGAATAGTGGTAGCATTAGTTTGTACATCTTATTTTACACGTACTTTTCAAAATTAAATTTTCCAATTAGAATTCAAGGGAAACATAACCATCTTTAAAATTCCTACTGCGTATTAATTCATTCATTGTTTACTCCAGTCTATTAGGATGTGTGTGAAGCTTTTGTTAAAGATGGTTGCAACCACTGTATGTTTGTTACTAATGTGGAGTCACTCTTATTATTTCAGTATATCCATCTCTTTGTGTGTAAGGGTATGAGGATAAAGATTCTCTGCACATTTTTAACCTCATCAAATTACATATAGTATATAGTTAGACAAGTGGAACAAACTAATATTTTCAGTCTCACAAAATATTTCTGTAAATCTAGTTCTTTTCATCAAAGGAAATCTAAGTTGAAGGATACTCAGAGCAGAGGTTCGTGAACTTACAAGCAGTGTCATCGTCACTGTCATCATCACAACCGCATTTTTCATAAATCAGTAAATGCTTTACAAAGTGTTATTCTACAGTATGTAAGGAAATATTTACAATACCAAAGTTGTTATACGAACATGGAAATTGTTTTTATTTGGCATTGCAACTAGTAAAATTTTGAGAATCAAAATACAGATACTCCTTGTTTTATGCAAGTTCAGAAAATGTGATCACATTTTAATGCCTTCAACTAATTTAGACCAATTTTGATCAGGAGCACTCACTTTAATGCAGACTACTTGCTGGCCAATTAGGAAAGGCAGGGAGAAGAGGGAGTGTGAATAGCAGAGGAGGAATGCATGGGGAGAAGGGGAAATTTGACCTAGCCACATCACCTCTTCTGTGCAACTACTACTATCACCCCTCTTTGAGAGGATAAGGAAACTTTCAGTATAGTATTTCCTTATGAACAGTTTATGCTATTTCTCCTGCAATTTAACTGCCACATGAATCAAGAGTACCTATACTTAAGTAAAATGTGACAAGATAGTGAAGCAAACCATTACTGCAGTGGGGAAATACATGTGCACAGTGACATGTTTCTTTAGTATGCAAGGACATATTCTTTCAAGGCAGCTTTTATTAAGATATTGGGAATTAGCAATAAAGATAAGTTATAGGAAAGATATAGGGCAGGTGAGTTCCTTTTATATATTATTAAATAAACAACAGTTTCATTTTTCCCATTTTGCATATATTTCCATCGAACGGCGCTACACGAGTTTTATCACAAAATTTTAAGGCACTTCTTCAGTGCAACAATGAATGATATTATCGCAAGGTGATGATCCAATGATTTTCTCTCTCAGAAATTATGCATTGACAACATAGTACAGTATTGGCTTAGCCCTGCCTCTCAAGATTCGTTTCAATCACTTGAAGCGACAATGGAATGTGTCCCTGCCAGTTTGCTCGTTACAGTTTATCATGTGGCATCCTGTAGGATACCCTAATGTAATGCCACAGGGAGATGGAGAGAGAAGTTTCAAAAGGACAAAAAAAGGCTTGCTACATTTAAGTACTAGGAGCATCATGAAACTGTGTTATTCTGTATAACTGTCAGCATACATACTATTTTAATTTCGTAAGGTACACAGATGTATTTATGCATTTCTGGACGTTAACAAGATTTACTGTTTTTTTTAACCTATTATTCGTGTTTAAACTAGCTATGAGCTACACATTTTAACACCACGTTCATAAAACTAGGGAAGCATTTGCAGCTAAGATTATAAGGCACAAACAAGGATGGTTTTCCGACTGTTTTTGACTGACAATTTTGCTTCAGTAGCAGGAAGGCAACCCAGTATCAATTATTATGTATGATATTCTAAAACTTAACATGTCTTCACTTGCATAAAAACAATAAAAAGAAAAGTCACCATTGCGACGTCTTTTTCGCTAATTTTGGGTTTAAATACATGTAATTCCACTTTGGTGTGAACATCAAAAATATAGTACAATGTCAAAGCTCTTGCTTAGCAGCAGGTATTGAAATGACTATTGATACTGCAGTCGGAGCATCACCTCGTCAAACTTAACATAAAGTACAGTGATGTGCACCCATCCTTTGAAACAGTGAAATGATATTAGGTTGCCGGTCCCAGAGACCTAACAAACTAAGGAATATGCAATGCACATTAATTTCTATCATAAGAATACGTTATTCTTCTCGAAGTGCATACAATACTTGAAGACATATTACATGGTGGAACCATTACACTTAATGGTAAACAATTCAAAACAAACTGAAATTCATATGCTCCACAACAACCAAAACCACATTCACATGGAATCTCAAACTACTGTATGCCCCTCTAAATAAAACTTATATAAATTATGACAGAAAGAAAAAAGAACAAATGATGGAACCATCTGCAATTAGTGTTTTAATAATAAAAAAAAAATGCTTACAGCAACATTTCTTAGTCCCAAAGATGAGATGCCCAACAAACAGCGACAATTCCGTAGTTTGATATCTATGAAACAGACTACTGTAAGGCCTACACTAATGGTACATTACACACATATTTTATGGAACCATGACAAATCTACCCCTCGATCTAAAAATAAACTAATGCTTATGATAACGATTTCGAAACGACGATTACCAGGCAACGATATAAAGATGCACCGGACCTTTCTTCTAGACTACTCGATCAAAGTTAACTCTGGTTAATGATCAAGAATGCGGGTGGACGAACGGTTATTCGGCAGATTCACGAATATTGTTTCGATCAAGAGAAGGAATGGATGCGAGAACATTTACGCTTCGATATCGATCGTCGAAAACGAATCTCCAAAACCTTTCGAAAGTTGGAGGGAAGAATAACGAAGAAAATAAAGTAACTGACGAATAAAAAGATAGTTATTCTATATTTTATGCATACATACACACGCATTGGTTAGCCATTTGTCTTCTACCTAGTTAGGCCTTGTAATTTCGCACTTTGAGATCAACTGCTATACACATGAACGATAAGGACACGTAAATCGATAATATTTTAATTCCTTACAAAAAGTTATCGAGCATCATGGTAAAAAATAAGCAAAGCTCTCTAAATTAAACGATCATCTTTGCTTATATCAACACTTTCCCCATTATAAGAATATTTTCATCTATGTAAGTTGTACTTGCACCTAACCAAGATGCTTTGCTAATAAATGCCCCATTTTTCCTATTATTTTTATGCCAGTTCTGGGCCTTACAAAAGTTTGTTCTCTTCACATTATTACAATGCATATGATGGACTGTGTTAACAGATCAGTGAAGCCAGCAGTACACTTACCAAATATTTTGCATCAACATCATATATTCCCATTGTTAGGTTTACAATAACTCAAGGAACGCTATGTTCTCAGACTTCTTATGGGAAAGAGAAACAAGGATACTAGAATGGAATACAGCAAACCTGTGAGTCAAACTGCTGGAATACCTTTTATAGTTTGCCACATTTTGTAATGACAATGGTTTTGGTTGGTTTACCCGTCTGGTCTCCAAAGGTAGAAATTTTCTCTACCAGATCAAGGCCTTCAACAACGTGACCAAAGATCCCAGTAAAGCCTCTCATCTCCTGCAAAATGATGCGAAATTGAGAACCAACCATTCCTAGGTTGTCATGACGCTTCTGAGTGCGCCTCATTCCCACAGCACCGCGCACTGCAGGGAACTTAGTGTCATCAGGCATGAAGTAGCCATCCTCATAGATGGATCTTCCACCTCGTCCATTGTTGAGCTCAAAATCTCCTGTGATGACTGATTCTCCTTCCCAACATTGGAAAACAGCACAGCCCTTGTAGCTAACACCCATCTCCCCTGTACAGAGCACACCAAAGTTCTTGGCCATCTTTGGAGCTGCATCAGGACGAACTTCAATAACAATGCGTCCATGAGGAGAGCCGTTAACATCAATGCTGAAAAAGTAGAGTGGATATGGGTTTGGCTGACTACGGACATTGATAGTCATGACTGGTTGGGGAGGAGACTGGACTTGGACTGCCACGACTCCTGGTTCTTGTCCATAGGGGGGAGGAGGTGGTGGTTGTGCATGATGGACTGCAGGAGGAAGGGCAGGTGGAGGTTTGTTGCCAACAGATGAGGGGGCAGGAGCAGCAACAACAATGTGTTGAGGTGGTGGAGGATGTGGTGGGGTAACAAGATGATGAGGTATTTGATGCACTGGAGGGTGGTGATATTCCACAGTTCCATTCTGCTGCAAGTGATGCTGCTTTGTCAAAACATGTCGGGAATACAACTGTGACATGCAATAATTGGCCAGGAAGAGGATAGGATTCTGGGCAGCAGCTACATGGTGGGGATGCCGACCTGGACCACCCTGTGGTGCAGGAGGCTCCCCTGAATGAATATTAGCCAGAGCTTGTTTCAGCAGGCCAAAGTCAAACACCACTCCAGAATTACCAATCAAATCATCCAGCTGGCACTGCAGGTACATCTCTTGATACTTTCCTTGAAGTCGCTGCTTCTCTAGAGAGAGAGATGAATAGAGAACATGAGCATCACCAGGACCATCTACACCAGCAAGGCCAGCCCGTGCCTTGCTCAGTGTCTCACGTGCCTCTGTCACTTCTGGTTGATGGCTCCAACCATTTTGAAGATCTGTCTCAACATGTGTCTTGAGAGTGACACAAGCCTCCAGGACTTTAAGCAAGAAGTCCCGTTGCTGCATTGCCAAACGTTGGATTTCAGACAGCATCTTACCCATTGCAACGAGTTCTAACTGAACCTGTAACACATAAGCACTCAATGAAGATTTAGTTCACAGTGAACAAAAATCTGTCAAGCCACACTTCTAACTAGGGCTTTTTGTAGTTTCTGTCAGTTCCTGCAGCCAAATACCAGGGCAGTACTTCAAATGAGACCACAACTGCTTTCTTCCAGATTCTTTCAAATTCATTATTCACTAATCAACCTAACTTTTGACATGCCACAACTATAGCAATTGAAACGGTCATTAAGTAAACCAAGAATAAACAGAAAATAACACTGCATTATATTCCTTTCTCAGAAAATTGGGTGCATTTCTATCATATACAGTGTGACTGAGTGCTACCTGAAAATCATTTGACTACTTGGGCAGAAGAAACAGAAGCTCCTTAATTCAGGCAGCATGGATTTGGAGTGGTAGCAGACTCAACAAACCAGAAGCTTATACACACATTACAATACCTGTTCAATATAACTCCAATAAACCAATGAACAGAACATAAAACAAGATTATTCATTATGTGCTAGCTGACTACTGTTGTCTTATAAGGTTTGAATTCCAGGAGTTTTGTGCTCATGTTTTTGAAACCACAGTCTCCCATGCAAGCCTTGTGAGGGGTTTCTCAGAAGAATGTTCAAGCCTACCACTGATATCATTCAAGTTTTGTTCAGCATTTTGATTCAGTTACCCCCCCCCTCCCATAAGTCTTGATTTATTTTCATCTGCATGAATATCTTTTCATTTACAAACTACAGCATCCTGAAATCTTCTCTTTACTCTTCTTACACAACACTTTTTACACACATTCATTCAAGTGTGTATCACAAGTGTCATATAGCATAAATAGGACTGATTGAAAGTTTGTAGGGGCTTGAATTATGGCTGACCAGCATATAACAAATGTGCTCATTTCACTGCAGGTGTTCAATAATTTACTGGAATGATATCAAAAGGAAACTGTAAAGTGTATAGGCTCTGTCAGGTCCACTACCAGTCCAAATCTGTGCATTATGAGTTGATATGAGTAGCCATTGTCTCTCCCACTTCAGCAGGCAAACAGTTTTAGGGTAGCTCTCGGCCAATCACATTGTATGAACATTTTATTACTGAACACAACAAAAATTAACCTGATTATGTTACATACATATAAACTCATCTAATTTTCATCAAAAAGTGGAACACAATTGGTAATGGAAGTTAATGGAGAGGAGACATTTATACTGTAAAGACAACTACATTTCCATTAGATCTGGAAGGCATGAACTGAAAACCTGATTATTTGTACCAGTTCTAGTTCAGTCTCATCCCAACTCATGTGCAAGGAAATGAATTCAAAGAGAGGTTACAACATCTACATAGACATAGACAAGAACTGAGAAATGTGGAGACAATTAGAAAATTCATTCATAAAATACATATGACAAGTGTTAACCTCTGAGACGAGCTGTTCTTTGGCTTCCCCCTGAGATTTGACCTGATGACCTGGATGATCCTGCTGTGTTGCGCATGCCCGACAGATGGCAGCACAACATGTATGACACCATAACGCCAATGGCATCCCATGTGTATGGCAATTCTCACTTGGCAATACCTGGCAAAGAAGGGTCACAATGTGTTTTCTTAATTAAAAAGAGAAACATGCATGCTCACCATTTACCAGTTCTCTCTCTCACTCACACTCACACACACACACACAGCCATTATAATGTCTGTAAATTTAAAGAGTTACACTAATAACTATTACTACAGTCACACAAATGAAACTGTAACATTCATGGTGGTGATTTTTCATGTATTTTAAAACTTCACTCTTTATTTCACAAAGAGAAAAACAAATCCATATGTACGAGGGGGTACCCAAAAGAAACCGAACTTATTTTTTTTAAAACTTATTTATTCAAATTTTAAGCACAAACCTTCAATCCCCTTCAAAGTACTCTCCACTTACACTAATACACTTGTCTAGTCTTTTATTCCATTTTTCAAAACATTGTCTAAATTCATCTTTTGAGATGCTTGAGAGCGCCTTCGTTGTTTTTTCCTTCACCTCAGCAACATCAGCAAAACGCTTTCCTTTCATGTCTCTTTTCATTCGAGGAAACAAAAAAAAGTTTTGATCATTTCGGGACTCTTCTTTCAAAGCACGACATGCTTCCACGCGACCTTGTTTTTGTTCAGCAGTCAGCAGTCGTGGCACGAATTTCGCAGCCACCCTTTTCATTCCCAAATCTTCTGTCAAAATTCGCTGAACTGAGCTCCAAGTCACTCCCGACAGCTCCACAATTTCTTCAATGGTCCGTCGTCGATCTTCCTTGATGATTTCACGAATTTTTTCAACATTTTCATGTGTTCGGGCCATGGAAAAAACGACGATCACACAAAACAGTTGTCACTATAAACTCTGCCGAAACTAGTCCTTACCTTCTGAAGCAACGGTAGTCGGCTTATCGACTCAGGAATGTTAGCTCTATGCGCTCATAGCGGCAAAACGCGGTACTACAAAAGCTCTGCCCACAAAAAAATTAGTTCGGTTTCTTTTGGGTACCCCATCGTATATAAACATTCAGGCTGAAAATTCTGTTGATATGTAGAAGTCATTATTTTGCCTGTTGCATCTACCTTTTCTGAAAGCACCTATACTAAATCTTACTGACTCTCCAAAATTTTGCATGGTTATGACTACAGCATATGTTAAATAATTCAGAAGATGGTGACCCTCCTTAGAGTAGGTTACGACACACAGTTTGAAAAATCATAGGCTAATAATGTATAAGTAGATCAATGGAAGGGTGATTTGTGGAAGCTGTAGATGGAGATAGGAATTGTCAAGTTTTCCAACTGAAGATTGAATGGGCTTCCATATCTATGCTTCAGTTGGTACTGTAGTCTCAACCTTTTCGAAACGATTTTTCTGTAGATAGTGGTACCAGTTATTCTGTTAAGATGTTTCCCAGAATAAGTCCATAGTGTGCATACTAAGTGAAATCATGATTTCACCCCAAGTGTCCCTGAATTGCTGTAACATGTAAGTGGATCAACAGAAGGCTTATATGTGGAAACTGTAGCTAGACATACAAGCTCTCATAGTCTTCTGATGTACTTCCAACAGGCTTTGCACTAATATAAATAATGTAACCAGCATGTTGCATTTAATTTTTTATTTTATTTTACAAGTATTCATTCACATACAGTTTTGTAATTATTTGCCTCCTATTTGGTGAACAACATAGAAAACTCTTTTTTAAGTTTTTGGATCTAGAGTATAACCAAAAGAAACTCATAATTCTCCCTTCATTAAAAATAATGTAATAGTGGTGGTAGCAGTTTTAATATCCTCATAAATTGCAATGATAAGAATTTGACAGCATCTTAAATTGTGTGTAATACTTCCAGTACATAACGATATTTCAATGACTGTACCATTGGAAGCACCCAATATTCATGCAAAATAAATATAATTAAATCATAAATATTGATTTAGGTTATGATTAAATAGCAACAATCACTATCCTCACAAGGTATGTGCTCTGTCACCATGCTAATGGTTGGCTTCACCTCGGTTTTTTTTTAATACTCATATCAAAATGTGGGGTTAACATTTGCCTTGTTGACATTAAACATTTAATGTTCAGTGAATTTATACACTGCACTCTTTCCCACGGGTTTATATCCCAAAATAAGGCCGCCTCTGTATGTACATTTATGTTTATATGAATGTTAATCTTCTGTATCAGGTTCAGTATGCACTGTTCTTACAGTACCATACATAAACATACAATGGTCTGCCTGAACAGGGACAAGAACCCTGATAGTCATATGCTGATAGCATTAGTCTGCCAAGTTAGAGTGGACTGAATGTGATGTACCAGATTTGATACACAAGGTGGTTTGTCTGAGAATCTATTGAGCCAATCCTCACATGCTTCTCTCATCAATTCTTTGCACATGTGACCGGACCCACAATGAAATCAGCAAGCCCACAGGCCAACAAATCATGAAAAAAACCCACCCATATCACAGCAGATGACAGAAATAATTCCTGTCATTGTGCATGCATTCCTTGTACCTCCACAAGAAAGTTCATATTCACATGAAGTTCCTTTTTGGAAATAGGGCAAACTTGAAACTTTAGACCCCCATCTCCTGTGCAAGATATCTGAAGGATTTTCAAGGGGAATGTTCAAGCCTAACACCAGTTTCATCCAGCTTCTCTTCAGTGAGTGCTCACAATTTTTATTCAGTTCCTTCTTGTCCAGTAACAACCCTACTTAAATTTACTTAGTTCAAAAGAAATAATTTTTTATTTGAAACTGTAATGTCTTGAAATCTATGCTGGAATCCTTTCCTTAGTTTTCACATGGCTATTGTACAGGAATAGTTGTTTCAAAGCGTGATTGTCACATGGCATTTCAACATTAACACAAATGAGTGAATGTTAATAGAGTGGCAAGGGCTTGAGATTATAGCCACCAGGCATACAGTAGCTGATTTCACTGTAGCTGTTCAGTAATATACTGGGACAATATCAGAGAGAAACTGCAGTGTGTATAGACTGTTTAAACAAATTTAAGATTGTGTGAAGGTTTTTTTTTTTTCTATCTGGAATTGTAATGTCTAGAAATGTATGCTGGAATCTTTTTCCTACTTCTGTATGAATACTGTACATGAACACCCATTTCTTTGTGTAATTCTCACGTGACATTTTGACACAAAAGTAATATGACTGATTGAATGTTTAATACAGTAAAGCAAAGGGCTTGGGATTTTGGTTGACAGGTATGTAACACATTAGTCAGCTCACTTCATGGTAGCTGTTCAGAGATTTGTTCAGATGATACTGAAAAGAAACTAAAACGTTTATAAGCTATTGGCCTGTCCACTACACCATGAGTCTGAACATACATTATGCAAATCATTGCTAGTACACTGTCCCTTCTGCTGGACCAGCCAAAAGATTGCAGGAGGCTTTCAGATAATCTCCCTCTACACACACTTTCATGAGACTTATAACTTACTAATGTTATAGTTTCTCTGGTATGATTAGGTTGGTTGCATCAAAGAAACTGTATTTCATTGCAAGTAGTAGTTTGCAGTATAGATGTATAGCGGCTATATTAGAGAGAGAAGTAAAATATTTTCAGTCTCCTACAAGCAGCCATGGTCATGACAATTTAGATTCAGAGCTAAAAAAATTGCAGCCACGATTTTGGTTACGGATTGTTTCAGATACTTGACGATGTCATTAATAGTTAAATTATCCTTGTGCATAAATGTAACATGTGGAGGTATCATTTCACATATTTTCAGATCTCAACACTACTGTCAACAAGTGAGGACAATGCCCCTGATAAAGAAGATTGTAGGGAGTAGCAGTATATAGTATTAAATGGCCTAGCTTAATACACATTTCAGTTATCACAGTTTACATTATCATTGTGTATTAAATTTTGATAACAGAGGGGAGCTCAGCATCTAAGCTATGGGATGGACAATTAGCGTTTAATTCCCAGTAGAGATACATTTTCTCTTTGCCACCACATCCACACCGACTCTAGGGCTCACCGAGTAAAATGGGTATTCAGGGCTCATCTTTGGGGAAGGCAGCTGTGGCATGAAAAAGACTGCCCACATCAATCTAGTGCTAAAGTTACAAATGCATAGAGGTATACCTCCACTCCTCATACAATGTGGTATCAGAAAGTTCCCAGACTGTTATTGTTGTAACTGCCTCGGTGAAAGATGATGAGAACGGAGGCCAAGGTCACATTTCCACAAGCCTATTGCATCAGTCTGGCACATGACACCATGCTGTAAACATGCACTGTTTTTACACAAGTGCTTTTTTTTTACTCTGTGTTTCATTTTGTCTGTGATGGATGGCAAAATTGAGCAACATGTCTGCATCAAGTTTTGTGTGAAGCTCAGAAAATCTGCTACCAAAACCCTTGAAATGCTTTGTGAGTCTTTTGGAGAACATTCTTTAAGCCAGACAGTGGTTTCTGAATGGCATTCACATTTCAAGACTGATTGAGTGTCAGTTGAAGATGACATTCAGGGCGACCAAGCACCAGTAAAATGACGGAAAATGCTGAAAAAATTTGAGAACTCATTAATGAAGACCATCGCTGAACAATCCATGAGCTCACAGACACCACTGGGATCAGTTATGGAGTTTGCCAGGAGATCTTAACAGAAAATTTGAACATGCGACAGACTGCTCCTTCATCATGACATGCCCACCCACACGTCCCTGAAAACTATGTCTAATAACAACATGGTTATTGTTCCCTTCCTCCCTACTTGGACTTAGCCCATTTTGATTCCCAAATTGAAAATGAAACTGAACGGACAACGTTTGAAACAGTGACTGACATTCAAAGGGAATCACAAGCGGTACTCGACAGCATTAAGGAAAATGACTTCCACAGTGCTTTTGAAGCATGGAAAAAATGATGTGATCACTGTATATGTTCCCAAGGAAACTGTTTTAGAGAAGATGGCAGCCAAAATTTAGTAAGTTTAGCCAGCATTTCTTTTTTGACTTACTCTGGGAACTTTCCAATAGTACCTCATACATCTTCATAAAGTGCTTAAGCTTAGAGATAACTTTACTTTTATCTTTAACATCTGAGCATGAATAAGCCACGTCTTTCTCAATCCAACTAAAACCTAAGGGTATTCTTATGCTTATGGGCATTACATGGAAGGATGAAGTTAAACCACTTGGAATTTTCTTGCACTTTGCCTTGTATTATTGCTCCTTATAGTTTCAATTCTTTTGTGTGTGTGTGTGTGTGTGTGTGGGGGGGGGCATGCAGGGAATTGTTCACATAAATAGTGCTACAAGTATAATGCAGTCAGGGAAGTAAATGGCTACATGCTAAATTTCTAGGGCTCTCCTACCAGCAGGGCATTAAGAAGTGTTCTCTGTGCTACCAAATCTAGATTAGGTCAGGGCCCATATGCACATAACCTGGGGAGACTGTCAGTTCCTTCCCAGGTGGAACACTGCTGGTGTATAACACTGACAATGCACCCTCCATATCACAGTTTGGGCAAAGTGTAGAGAGGACTTTACTTTTAATTTTTATGGAAAAAAGTGGTGTCAGAACTGAAAAAAAAAGTAGTATGGATATACCAGAACACATTTACAGAGCAATTTTATTGTCAAAATGGCTACAATTCCAAAATTTTGTTTTATCACAATTCTGTCATTATATAACAGTCTACTGCTCATTCTATGCAGCTGGGTTATTGTATGAAATACATAATAGGTACATAGTTTGCAACAAAAAGAGTTAAGTATAATAAACCAAATATGGGGAAATTATATACACAGAAAATAAAATTAATAACTTCCTCATCAGAGTGAATTTATGTGAGAAAATTTGGTGTTTCCAGATTTCAAGATAGTGCCAGCCTAAATCCTTGGATTCACATCCTTGAATTCTACCCAAGCATGTGAATGAGTAATTTTCTTAGCCTACTATATATGGTTTAGACATTTGTTTGTATTTTGGTCTTCTAGACACCATGTAGTCCAGCAGGCAGGTACCAGCACTTTATGGATACATGTTACTCGTACATCCATCTCCAGGCCAGAAGTGGAGAGGTGGAAGTAAAGTGGCATCCAAAACATTAGCACCCACCTACTAGACTACACAATGTCATAACCCAGAAAGCTACAGTATGGTGCTTCATCTCTATGAAAATCACAAGTCTTCCATTACTTCTGTTTAGTTTGAACAGAGATGAAAGCATAAGCAAATCAAATGACTCTGTTCTTTCAAATTCTCTGTTAAAGGCTTAACATATGCAGTATCAATAGTAAAAATACAAAATGGTATAAATGAGGTGGAACAGGTACTGATTGTACAACAAACTTAAACAAGAGATCATAAATACTTAATATACTGAAGATATGTGCATAAATTGGGATGTTATCTACCTTGCGGTCTTTGTCTGGAGGTTTGTTCCCTCCACCAGCTCCTGGACCAATCTTCAGGGCTGTGAAGTTCTTCGCAAGTGTTAGCACTGCACCATATGTTTGCAGAGTATCTGCACCTTGTTCACCGAGCTCAGTGCGCTTCCAACAGTGAACACAATACAACTCACGACCTTTCATTAGGGCAGTTTGGATACACTTGAGGCAGAAGTAGTGTTTGCAACTTAGGAACTTCGGGCAAAGATCTGAGTCATTGAACTTCTGCTTGCAAAAACTGCAGAGGGTCAATTCCTCAAGTTCTGGTAGTACTCCTGGTTCCATCATCTGTAAAGTTATTATAGATTTAACAAGTACTGATACATTTAATTTCTCTACCACAAAGCAACTTTTGCATGTTCATGTTCTTATTATGTAACATTTTACACGTAATTTACTAACACGGTAACTTCAATTGTGAAAATCAAAATTTAAATAATGGGTTTATATTGGGTTCATATTACACTGCGTAGCCTTAAAAAAGACGTATAATAATCTACTCATAAGCGAACCTTAATGACATTTATATACACCCTTTTTTCTGAATCCGGCCCTCAACTGAAATATTGAATTAGCGTTACTCGACATTTTAATACAATTTGCTCTGTCCACTCCGACCAGTGACAACACGAAATAAAACTTTCGTTCCTCACCAACCCTTATGTTATCCGGCATTCGTTTGCAGAACACTGCAACATGCCACAGTCAGAGTTGTAATAACGGCAAAAATAAGTACATATACCACACCTTTAATGTTAATTAATATTCGAGGGCGTATAATTAACAAAATTTCCAGACAATTTAAACAAGTTCCTTACCGTGTTTATCGCGTTGTTGCCACAGCGAAAAAAAAAACAAAAGTCGGTACGATGAAAATACGTAATGTAGCGAACGAGCTACGAAAACGAAAACGCACGTATCGGTGCGTTTGTACGGTTATACGAAACTGTCGATTAACGAGGAAGCGGCATTTATATTTTACATAACGAAAAACTGCCGTTGCCGGCTTCTATACGGCACTAACTTACAACATTATGCCACATCATGATGTTAACACTGAACCATTTGGCATGGCGGACGATGTTGCTTTACGAAACCTGCGCCATCTGTCCGCGCGTTTCCATTAGTATCGCGCAGACGCCATCTTAACTTGGCGATTGGACCGCGGTTTTTCGAAATTTTTTAATATTGCAACAGTCATTGTCGGTCATTGTGTACAATATCTATACGTATTGGTTTATATAGTATTGTGTCGGTTAAATTACGCTAAGCTAAGCTAATTCATATCCTTATTGCTTTCATTTCAGGAAAAAGACGGTTATGGTAACGAAGTCCCCAGGTTAGCCAGGCCTCTACCTGTTGAGTATTTGCTTGTTGATATACCAGCCTCTACACCTCTCAGTCCGCTGTTCACATTTTATGCAGATGCAAATACACGACAGTTCCCAGTAGAGAACAGGTAAACATGCACCCTGTGGTTCCTTTTATACACTTCATGTAAAGTTACACCACTTTAGTGGTGTGAGATAGTCATGATATGTGGGTTTATAGCATTTTATTCATCTATAGAGTATGCAGGTTAGAGGCTAACAAATTGTAAGTTCTGATAATGTGTGGAATGGGAGGAAACAGTATTACCATTCATTCATTCATTCATTTATTCACATTCCATAAAATCCTTACATGGTTTAAACAACCGAACAGATATAGAAATCGTCAAGTAGTATGAACTCATCTTGCTTATAAATCAAGCAGTTGTCAATATGTATAATTGTATGCAGGATTAACAATGAATACAGTATCAGTTGGTCACTTCAAATAAACTTCACCCCACTTTTCATTTATATTTCAATTGTAAATGTTTTTCTTTTAGCATATCAGACATACAGTTGCTGGGTGGGAAGATTGTGTATTTATGAGTATATAGAAAGTCCTGCAGTCTCCTGGCAACATTAACTTCACATGTAGGTGTACTTATTGGAAATCATCAGTGTGGAGTCGAGTATGATGGATGAAATGTGTCCTTCTGTGTCCTTCATATTTTCCTTAATAACTGTCATATCCAGAAAATCGCATTTTCTTTATTTGGCAGCTACATTTAGGAGTTACGAGGTTTCAGCGCAAAAGTAGATAGAGAAAATGTGTCCTGTCAGAATTTATGTGAAATTAGTAATGATAATGGAATTGGAGCAGAAGTGGCCTGTGACTAAATACTCGAAGGGCTGATCCCCATCAACATGTAACTCCTCAGTGTATGAAGAGTTTAATGAATCTGTAATTTGCTTGTATTTATTATGGCATAAAAAGTACTTTGATGGACTTGCAGTTTTACATTTTATGTGGCATAAGGTTTTTCAGAATCTGCAGAAAAGTTACTTAGGTTGCAAGAAGTTCATGGAGGGTCTCATCCTTAGCTCACTTTTCCATGGAAGTTTTTTCAGTTATGGCGATCAGTAGATGTCATGCATTCTCCTCGCAGGTCTGTTCTGTTGCAGGTCTAATCTCTTGTAGAATTCCAGGTGTTCTCCTGTCTTTGCCATGTGTCTGAACATCTGTTATTCTTCCTCCCACTACAGGCAATGATTGTTTCAATTACACTGCAAGAAAAGCTTGTGTTAACACTTCAGGTTTTTTGTGTGAAATTATAATTAAGACTGTTTAACATGTGTGACTTGTGTGAATTTTGAGTGACAAGTCTGCAATAAGAATAGAGTTGAAAGTTTATTAAAAACCCTGTGTAGAGTTAGCACTAATTTCATGAGTGATATTACAGCATCAGAAAATTATACAGTTTTAATGGTGGTACTAAACAGGTAACATACATGAAAAGAAGTCAATGAACAAGTGAAGAACTGCATTTAAAGACAAACTTGAAGTAATTATCACATAAACCTTTATTACTGTAAGTATCACAAAACCTGAAAAAGAACGTGAGGAATGCAGCCAGTAAATTAGCCCTGTAAGTGGTAGAAACAGTGAATTTATAGGTTCATACACATCTTTGCTGAAGCAACTGTTAGCATTGATCTGTCCATCCATCTGTAAAATCAAGCTGTGGGCAGGACAGGGCACAGATGAGCCTAGAGTGGTCCAAATCCTCCAACCAAATGGGACAGTGTTTTTCTACCAAGAGGAGTAAGATGTTCAGCTGCAGGTTACAGGGGGTCACATCCTCTTTGTTTAAAATGTTCTTGGCAACACAAAGAGCCTGAAGTTACTGAAAAGGAAAGGTACTATATAAATCAAAAAGTAAACTCTCTAATGTGAATTTGATTTGTTTCATTCTGGTTTGTCACACTAACAGTTATAACTACGTTAATAACGCAGTGAAAACTTATATGTCACATTGGACGGAGTGGTTTGTATTTATCTCTAATGTGAACTTTGAAACAAGAGCACGGTTTTTTTTTCCCCCTTTTTTAAATACAGGCATGGATGAGGATTAAATTTCGTTCATTCCTGGCTCCACCTGTCAGATGGTCAAGATATGTATACAGTGGCCGTCTTGTAGTGCACTCAGTTTCACCTGTTACTTCACAACATGTTTCAGCAACATAGTGCCATCATCAGGTGCCCTAATTACGCTAATCTATTGCATTGCTTGTCATTATATGTCTTTATAAAATTATTTAAAAAGTATTTAAAAAGTGCGTATTCATCAACTATAATAAATTTACACACACTAAAACTTGTTAAGATTATTCATCTTATGTGTCTTAATTAAAATTTGCGTGTGGTTCTTCCACTATAGGGGTCGATTTTCTTATATTCTGTGTAAACCTGCGACGTGAAAAAAGGTACTTATTATTATTACTTTCGGCTTCTATCTGTTATGTGTTGTATTATGATGTTTAGTACTCACCGTGTCTTGTGATGTGTGTTCCCTTTTTAGCTGCGAGTGTTGTAATGTTGGATGTGTGTGTGTCTTCATATTGATTGAGTTATAACGTGGTAGGGGTAGATGTAGTGGGGTTGTGTTATGTTGTTCTGTGTAAATTGTGTGTAATTGCTGAAATATTGGGTTATATATTTCCTTATTTATATTGTTCATATGTATGTTTTTCTTTGTTGTTCTGTATATATGATAGTTTTCTAATGTGTTTAAATATTGTCCTTTCTTATTCGTTGCTATGATATCCATAGTATTATCTATTGTACCATATGCATATCCTGTGTTTAATATGTGTTCTGAGTATCCTGTATTGCTGTTATTGTGTTGTGGGAGCATCCCCACAGCGTCTGGCAGACAACCGTCACCCCTTTCAGAAAGTGCCAAACAGGCAGCTGTGACCAAAGAGGCACGGCATTTATACACTCTCCAACTACTGCAACTTATATACCAGCTACATATATTTATAAACTTCACCGTGGCCCTGCCTTTCCGTGCACGGCCCAATGGATGCATGCCATGACAACTGCAACTTTAGCTCCGCCTCCCGGCCGGCAGTATTTAAGACCGCGGCCAACGGTGCAATCAGTTCAACTCGAAACGGCAACGCAGTCAGAGGCATCAACTCCACTTCTGCGACCGGGTAACTGACATAGTTGCCGCAAACCTTCAGCGAACGCATCTTCCGCAACCCAGCAATTGGCCGAGCCAGTCGATCCTACCGGCACGCGCAGCACTGCATTACCACCCAGACAGGCCAGCTAGTCAGCCGTAAGACTCTGCCCACTACAGAGGAGTGAAATTGCGGTGGAACGAACTGCCCCTAGAGGGCCAGCCAGTGCTTGAATATTATACGTATATTCTGTGTTCTGTATATTGACTTTAAACGATTCAATATGTACAATCGTACAGTTTCGTGTGGTTTGTCTATTGGAGTATTGACGACAATCCCACAGTGTCTTATGTCATGTATGTGTTCTTTATATCTTACAGATCGGGTAAATAATTACCACATCACCAAAGTAGCAAAAGATACTGAGATAGCTACTATAAATAACATACTCGTAAACAATAAGTACAACACAGGTATAATTACTAAAATAACTACAAATAAAAGAAACCAAAACATTACAAAAAAAACAGAACATCACAGAGAATTCAGAAGAACAAAAAACAAAATGGGCAACATTCACATACAAAGGAAAAGAAACAAGAAACATTACAAAAATATTTCGTGACACAAAATTAAAAATAGTATTTAGAACTAAGAATAATTTACAACATATTTTAAAATCAAAAACACAAACGAGTAAATATAACAAAAGTGGCAATTCAGAATGGAATGCCTAGATTGCCCCATGGAATATACAGGACAAACTGGAAGAAAATTTAATACCAGATATAAAGAACACATACATGACATAAGACACAATAACAGCAATACAGGATACTCGGAACACATCTTAAACACAGGACATGCATATGGTACAATAGAAAATACTATGGATATCATAGCAACGAATAAGAAAGGACAATATTTAAACACATTAGAAAACTATCATATATACAGAATAACAAAGAAAAACACATACGAACAATATAAATAAGGAAATATATAACCCAATATTTCAGGAATTACACACAATTTACACAGAATAACATAACACAACCCCACCACATCTACCCCTACCACGTCATAACTCAATCAATACGAAGACACACACATCCAACATTACAACACTCGCAGCTAAAAAGGGAACACACATCACAAGACACAGTGAGTACTAAACATAATACAACACATAACAGAGAGAAGCCGAAAGTAATAATAATAATAAGTACCTTTTTTCACGTTGCAGGTTTACACAGAATATAAGAAAATCGACCCCCATAGTGGAAGAACCACACGCAAGTTTTAATTAAGACACATAAGATGAATAATCCTAACAAGTTTTAGTGTGTGTAAATTTATTATAGTTGACGAATATGCACTTTTTAAATACTTTTTAAAAAATTTTATGAGGACATATAATGACAAGCAATGCAATAGATTAGCGTAATTAGGGCACCTGATGATGGCACTATGTTGCCGAAACATGTCGTGAAGTAACAGGTGAAACTGAGTGCACTACAAGACGGCCACTGTATACATATCATGGAGGGAATTGTAGTCAAGTGTACCTGCTGTTTGATCTGAGAGAAGACAGATCCAGTATTATATATAGTAATAAGAGTAATATTAAATGCCTTTTCTTAATGTCCCATGACCATGCTATAGCTCAGGTGGTTAGTATTGTATTTGTATTTGTATTTATTGTAAGTTCAGGAGATCCAAAGATTGATATAGAACATGTCATAAAATAATATAGAGCATAAAATACATACACAAATATTACACAACAAGACAGTATAATGAATACAACAATAATAAAAATTATCTATTTAGATATTCATCCACAGTATAAAACTAATGATTATTCAAGAGATGCCTTAATACAACCTTAAATTATTGGATGCGTTCTTGATCTCTCTGGGCAGCTTATTGAATAGTTTTATACCCGAATAATAAACTTCTTTTTGATAAATAGTTAAATTAGCTTGAGGTAAATACAAAGCTTGTCTTTGTATAGTATCAATAGCATGAGAACCAATGTTTGATGGAAAAATAACTTTATTTTGCAATACAAATACTAGCAATGAAAATATATATTGTAATGCAAGTGATAAAATATTTAACTCTTTAAATATGTTTCTACACAGAACTCTATTGCCATATCCCAACATCACTCTGATAACCTTTTTTTGGGGAAGAAAAATAGTAGAACTATGAGATGAGTTCCCCCAAAAGATACCATAGTTCATTAAGGAGTGAAAAAAGAAATAATATATTACCTTTAAATCTGAAATAGATATATAATATTTCATATTTCTAATTATGTAACAAACCTTATTTAATTTTTTTACAAGTAAATCAATGTGATTCTTCCATATTAAGGCACTATCAACTATAACTCCCAAGAATTTAGTACTGAGGGTACTGTTGATAAACTTATTATTATCTTTTATTGTAAAAGTATCTAGCATTATTGTCTTAGTTTTGAATTGAATACAATGTTTCTTTTTAAAATTTAAAGATAATTTATTAATTCTAATCCATCCATTTAAGATTCCAATTTTTATAAGAATATTCCTGCTAAGATCATTTATATTAGAATTTGAAAATAAGATGCTAGTATCATCAGCAAAAATTATAGGTGTAGAAAATTCATTTAATATTTTAGGCAAGCTGCTTTAGTCAGCAGCACCCTATTGCAGCGGCCCAAGTTCGATAGCGAATCATGTTATTTGGAATTTATAGTAGACAAAGTGGCACTGGGGCAGGTTTTCTCTGAGTACTTAGTTCCCCTGCCAATTGTAATTTCACAAAGTTCTCCACAGTCATGACTCATCCTGTACATTGGTGCTATATTATCTCAATACTGACAGTGTCATTAAATAACAAACTTAAAAAAGTAATGCCTGTACATTTGTTCAAGATTAACAGTTTGGGGCAGACTCCCTCCATATCCCTGTTTCTTCTTGATTATGTAATACACCCTTTTCAGGAACACAGCCCATGAAATCTGGGACAATTGTAATAGCTGGAATTTTTTTTTATGTTACACATGGGGACACAGAAGGTTAAAATTCCACCCCATATATTGTGCATCCTTCATGTGTTCCCAGCATCTTATCCTTACACAGCAGCTATCCTATTTATAGCACTGTTTTACAAGTTTCTAGTAGTGGCCTGCCCAACATATATCTTCCATTTCTCTCACTTCTTTTGATCATAAAAAATAGCTTTGTACCATTTTATCCCCCTTTTAAAAGTATGGTCTCCATCATTGTCAAATTTGTATAATTTCAGGATGGTTGATGGCCATATCCAGGATTTTAGTGCTTTAAGTTCGTATATGCAGCAATTTACCCCTGACTGTTTTCTTCAGGCTGTGTCAGATTTCCACTTTCTCCTCTATATCTCAACAATGGATATGCTGCCCATGAAGGTTTGTGGAATGAGTAATGTTTACATGAGAGGTCTGACAAATAACTGAACTGTTTTTTTATATATATGTATTTATTTATTTATTTACTTCCTTACTTGTCACTAACTATAGTAAATGTGGTCACCTTCAAATTACTCTCCTTCTGATTTTAGTTGTGTTGCTTTGAACATCAGGTTGTTCAAAGTGAGCCCCTATCAGATTTTTAGTCTGGGATCTTGGAAAAGTCACTGGAGTCCAAATTAGGCAAGAACAGTTTTGGGACAGACTTTCTTCCACATTCTGATCTTTGGTTGTATCAGTCGCTCAGTTTTTCTCATATCATCGATAGAGTCAAAAGTATTTTTTTGCTGCTTTGGTCACTTTCCATATTTGGATCATTTCTTGAAGGTAGTGTCTTCTAGGATATGATGCTGTGTAATCTGGTAGAAGTTTATGGATGTTTTGGAGGAACATCAGTAAATATCTACCAGACTATGGCATCACATCCCACAAAACATTAATCTTCATGGTCACCATCATGAGAACCTCAAAGCTCAAATAATTCTTGAATTGTCAGAATATCAGTATCTTTTTTCTTATGCGATGTCCTTTCTTCTATCTTGAAATTGCTATACCCACATAGGAGCCTGTGTTCTGCTCATAGTTTCCCCTCCACAAACTTTCCGTCTTCAGTTTTGCCAATGTTAAGTTTCAATTCTGAAACTTTATCATCAAGTTTTTGACATTCATGCAAAACACTGCAGAAATAAAACACTTACTAGAACCAGTAAACAAACCAGACCCTAATGACAGATGTAAATCAAGAAAATCATATATTCATATTATCCACCATGCTCCAAATCACATATTGACAGTTGCTGCAAATAATGATCAGTCCAGTAATAAGTTGTCAGACCTTTTTATCATTGTTTTCTTAACCAGCTGATTAAGTGTTGATTACTCTGTTTGTGGATATATCTGCAGATTTATATGTTGTTCTTATTAGTTTCTAAAATTGTCCATTATGTTACACAGTTTACTTTATATTAAGCATCCATCTTCAAAACCTTTCTCCCTGTTACACTGTGCTGTACTACAGGGCATCCAGTTCATCTTACACTGGTGAACTAGAAATTTGTTGACACACCTTTCCACTGCGGGCTGCCAAATTGTACTTTGTCACCCAATGCTTGATGGCTTATCTTGATAGTCTGCATGTTTAACATTTAGTTGTCCTTGATGTATGTTCATAGATAGTTTGTAGTGTTGAACAGGAATTATTCATACACAGTCCCTTTATATAGCATTCTTCATGGAGGAAATGCTGTAGGCCAGTGGTTCTCAAACTTTTTACCTCTGAGCCCCCCCTGACAAGAGAAAATACTCTCAGGCCCCCCAGCCTGTTTTTTTTTATCAAAATAGAAGTCATGGTATGTTTGACGTTTTATTCAGTTTATTTTGTGTTTTTCTACATACTATTTAGCAGTTTTTTACTCAAAATTAAATGGCCACTCTTACTTCTTTAGCAATATTTAGCCTTGAACGATACTTTGACTTTATAGCTGCCAAAGCAGAAAAGCCTGTCTCGCATAAGTAAGTCGTTGCAAAAGGCATCAGGATCTTCAGTGCTTCTTGGCTCAAAGTTGGGAATTCCTTGCCAATATGTATCCAGAACTCCAACAAAGACAATTTCTTAAATTTACTTTTTAATGAAGTATCACTGGTGAGGTCGATGAGTTGTTCTTGCTCATTTACCTTCAGAGATGATGGCCCAGGAGCATTTTTGAATGGATTTTTAATCCAATTAAATTTTTCAAAATCATTGTAAAAGTATTTTTCAAAATGAACTTTCAACATTATGAGATGATCAAGTAGGCAGCTTTTTATGTCCATTGGAAGCACTGGATTATCAGTGTCTTGTACCATTGACACTAGAGTAGGGAACATGTCTAGTGTGTCACTTTCCATACTGTTTCTCCAGAGCTCAGATTTTCTCACGAATGCCTGCACTTTGTCATTCCAAGAAAGTACAGTTGCCTCATTCCCTTGAAGTGAAGTGTTGAGTATATTATCTCAACTATATCTGTGAGGTAAGCCATTTTCAATAAAAAATCCTTGTTGCTGAAACTTTCTGCCAGTGAGTGATTTTCCCCATTAAAAAAAACAGAACACCTCATGCCTCAGCTTAAACATTCTCTTTAATACCTTGCCTCTTGAAAGCCATCGAGCATCACTAAAAAACAACAGAGCAGTGTGTTCGGCACCCATTTCCTCACACAGCATTTTAAAAAGTCTAGACTTCAGAGCATTTCAGAGGATGCGGTTGCTGCCGAACTATCAACGCTGTCTCTGGCATACGCGTTTTATAATTGCCGGTAAAGAGAATAATTATTAGTTATTTTGAAATTCATGATAATTAAAGCCTGTACTCATCAAAAGTTTTTCTATATGTATTTTTATTTTTTGTTACTTTTCTAATTTATTTAGGGCAGTTTTAATTTGTATCTGTAGGAAAGTATGCTGCGCCCCCCTTTCAAGCCCTTAGCCCCCCCTGAGGGTCACGCCCCACAGTTTGAGAACCACTGCTGTAGGCAGTTTTGGAAGTATCCCGACAATACAGTGATGTGTAAAGCAACGATCACAATATTAGAATTAAATTATGTTCAGTGGGATCAGTGCTGGACAAAATGAAATCTTAAAAAGTATATGTTCTGACTAAAGAGAAACTCAGTATGAGTACTCAGTTAAAGCAAGTCTGAAGCAGTTATTTTGGTTAATCAGTGTGAGCTGTGGAAGAGCACAGCTTATATTGTTACAAATTTGCTAAAGTTACAGCCATAGAAAACTGCAGTAATACATAGTGTCGCGTGTTGTCTAAGTAACACAACAAATAACTTCACGCAGGTCTTGGATTTAGCGAATATGTTTATTGAACTCTCACTTTTACACATGCAAGTACAGTTATGACCACTTACAACGTCTGCAGACATTTCTTCTTCACTGTTATAATTACTTGCACCACTATCCTCAGTCAAATGTCTTGGTCCCTTGTCAAAGAACTCTTCTTGCTAGAGTCAAATACAGACTTAATTCAATTCAGTTGTCTCGATTCAGTTAACTGTCTGGTCTGAGTCTGACTTATCGTGGAAATGCATTATTCTCGCTGTTTTGACAATTCATTGCCATGGCTATTCCTACACAACGGTCTGTTGGTATTCCATTTGTCACTATGAGAACTCGACCATTTCCATGTATTCACTGTTGTGAAAATATGTGTTCCCATTGTAGCCATTGTGCACCAGCCTCCCTGGCATGAATGGAAAGCTAAAGTTCACGAGCATAGAGAGACTGGAAGTTCCACGGAGCTGCTCTGGACAAGCATGCTTAAAGGAGGGGGTGGATGAAAGAAAGGGAAGTACTGTTAGGCTGTTCAGGACGAACAGCCTTTAGAAGGGAGCAATGTGGTGTACTGCCAGGAATCCAGAATGGTTGATTTCCTAAGCAACGAATGACGTTCCAGCTACAACACTACAGTCGGAATGCATCCTTTGCTATACAGTGGCTAACAATCTAACAGTGGAGTTTCCACCGTCACACATGAATTGTTGGAAGCAGCGGCCGAGGTTAACCGATCGACATGGTATTCTTTATTGAGTCTGCGTGCAAGTTGTAAAAGTCCAGCTTTGATGGGACCATTCAGTCTCCCGTGTGGAGGCAGGGTCGAATACTTCCACCGTAGACCTGCAAGTCGTAGAAGGCAACGAAAAGGGAAGTCTCAAATCTGCGACAGTAAAATATGATCGCAAGTCCCAGAGGACTCAGACCCGAGAGTGACTGCACTGGCAAGGGCCAGCACCACTTGTAAATGACAGACCTGTCCTCTCGTCAGAGAGAGCGCCCCACATTATCAAACCTGCAACTGTCTGACAATAATAAAAATCTAGTCGTAAGCCCCAGGTGGGTGCTTTATTCCAAAACAGACTGGCCGATTGGTCGTCGGTCGTAACTTAAGACTCGACTCGACCAGTCAGTTTTAGAGTTCTTAGTGTACCTCCAACTAGAGCAGAAGCAATAAACATATTCGCTAAATCCGAAATCCACGTGAATTTATTTGCCGCGTTACATAAGCAACACGTGACAATATTATAGATATGTTCATTTGTGTTATAATATAATTTCTAGTGTAAAGTGCCTCCAGAATAGTTCTCAGTGTTTTCAATTTTGAGGTGATTAAGGTGCTTTGCAAAGGCTTTGCTGAAGCAGTTAGTCGCTGGCTTCCAACCGCAGCGGCCCGGTTTCAATCTGGTCAAGTGGGATTTGTGGTGGACAAAGTGGTGCTGGGGCGGGTTTTCTCTGAGTATTTCGGTTTCCCCTGCCAATCTTCATTCCACCAAATTCTCCATCATCATAATCACCCGGGTAGGCGATAATAGGCCAATCAGTGGCCACCGGGCCGAGTGGACCCAGTTGGACTCCACCCCCATTAAGCGAATTTAAAAAAAAAAAAGAGTGCTAAAGTGTAGGATTGACAGCATCTAGCACTCTGATTTGTAACTTTGGCGTGGACACCATGATTTTAAGATTCAGATTGCACATGCTGTTCATTGTGGGAGAGTGTATTGCCAAGAAAGATCCATTCTGTTTTGTCCAGTCACATTATTGTGAATATTATATCCATAACTTTTTTATACCACAAATAGATATGATATACTTTATTTAAGCTGGTTCACCCTTCCCATATTGTTCAAACCAAATGAATATGACTTACACATAAAATAAGCTTTTAACTTGACTGGAGACAATTTAACAGTACTGCAGGATTTGTTATGTAACATACCAGACCCAGCTGGATATTCACTAGATGGCCCTGTTGTTCCTTTTTAAACATCTAAGTTGTGACAGTATCTTTTAACAGACCTTGAAATAACAATATTTCAGCTATGTTTCTTTGTTACATGTTGCCTAAACTGTTGTTTCTTAGCAATGTTACAATGTGAATTATGTACTGAATATGACATAAACCACAAGAACAACTTGAAACCCTGTATTACAACGATGCTTCTAATTGTGGGCATTTGACAGGGGAAAGCAGCCAAAGTTTGCAAGTTTTTATAGTGGTTATGCTGATGAAAGCTGCAGAAAACTACATGGCTGGGGAAACTGAATACTGAATCAATAAATCAGTATGTTCCACAGGAGCTTTTTCCAATAAGAATAGAAATGTGTTGCAGCAAGGACTCGTACTACACCAAATAAACCTCTTAGATTCTTTGCAATTTAATATACAAACTTTTTCAGCTGGTGTGAATTAAAAATATCTGAAAGCAAATGCACATGAGAAATTATAAGGTTATTTAACCTTTAACTTTCCTAAGTATAATTTGTTCAGGTAGGACAGATTTGATACTTGCCTATACACAGCAGAATCTAATGAAATTTTTTGTCTTTTAGGATTATATGGGCCCCATTCTGGAAGCTGTTAGGACTCAAAATTCTGAGCAAGCACAAGATTGGTCCCATTCAGAACATTGGGCTACAGTTGAGCAATTGATTGCAGCAAGTTTATCATCTCCACCACAGTCACGCCCACAAAGTGTGGCATTTGCTGAAATGGTTGCAGCAGGTAGTGGGATGGGTCTTCTGACAGATAGCAGTGAAAGTGGGCTGGTTAGAGGAAATGACCAGGCAGTTACTAGCCAGGCAGACCCTGGCCCACTCTGGACCTGTCCACACTGCACATACCTTAACTCCCCAGAGCTTGTCAGCTGTGAGATGTGTAGCCTGCCAAGATAGACCAGTAGACTTCGTCACCTGTACGTCTAACTGGTTTGGAAAATAAGAAGAAATATTGTATTCACTCATGTGTAATCCTAATTACACTCTTAATTATTTTATACTAGCAGATGTTGCAGAATAGTCATAACCTTTTTCTTCTTTCCCAAAAATTTGAATTAATATTTGAAAATAGTATATAGCACTGCAGTTGGATTTGGAAAATGTACCAAATTATGAAACTAATATATGAAATTTAATTGATGTTAGGTATGCAGGAGTGAATGCAGTATGTCATTGACTAGCACGGTGATTGATCTCTATGCAATTTACTGGGCTTGAGATGTAGTATGCTAACATGAAATCATTTTGAGTCCAGGTGAGTTGATTTATGGATACTCAGTCAAGATATTTTGTTCTCACAAAATGCTTTCATACACCAGTCCAGGATTTAAGGCACCAGATAGCCCTTGGCCTTCATTTAATTGAAGGAGACTGGATAAGGACATGTTGAAAAATATATAGGCTGATAACTGTTACATTGTCATACCACTGTGATGAGACAGTACAAACATTCTTTTCAAAAATGTTTTTGTTTGTTAATATTTACATTGGTCTTAGCTGTATTGACCACTTCCTGCCTCATGCACTGAATTGTGGTCTAGGGGTCAGAGAAAAACAGTAATGTGCTTACAGTGTGTAATGTTTCATGCTGTAACTTCTCAACGTTAAATACTGTACTAGGTATGATATTGCAGTGTATTTTTAGAACTGGCCCTTCCTATGTCTGACTCATTACACATGTTAATTACTCATAAGTTCTGCTTGGCTGCATGACCCTTCCACCCCTCCAATCTTGGCCATTTACAGTGACAGAAGGTTCCAAAAAGATCGGTATTCTTTAGTGTTCAAGTTGCAGTTAGGTTCACAAGCATCATCACTGAAGAAACTGTTGACCAAGGATCTTTGTTAACAGTAAGTGATTTGACTGTCAGATGTTTTACAATTTTCAAATGATGTGTATAGGAGTGATTTGCATATTGAGGCCATGACAGTTGTTAGTTTTCAGTTATATACCACAGACAATGCTCAGAATGGTGCATTTATTAATGAACAGCAAATTTCTTTAAAATAAATGGTTCACATATATCTTCTACTATGTACTTATAACTGACATATTTTGGAAAGTTAGTTATTCTGTTATGTTGGTAAATTTTCCATTTTCTTTTAGATTCCATGGTACTAGAAAATGGAATGTTACTGATATACATTGTATAAATGATCTGAAACATTGCTGTGTTTGATGCTTCTTCTAATTGTAATTTATGAGAATTATTGTATTTTGTTGAACATTTTCTTCTCATAAAATGTGGTCAGAATATGATATTTCAGTTTCCCATCATTATGTAATGCATATTAAATTGTTTGGTTGCAGTAATTCAGTGTATTATTTATTTAGTATTATTAGTGGACTGATTTAAATCTTTTAATAGTTGAACCACGAATCATCACTATCCCATTAATGCTTAAACAACATTATGTTTCCATTAAACTAACTACTGTATCATCACCACTGATTGCAGAGCATTCTGCATTTCTGATCTTCCTTATCCACTGTCCCCCAGACAGCCTATTAACATGCAGTAGGATTTTGGATGTAACATCACATCCACAGATAACTCTTTTCAGCTCTTCATGGACATTTTTCTTCTGTCTTTAAAGAAGCTGTTTTATATATATATATATGATCTGGGATATTGCTTTATTCACTGGAAATGTATGAATATTGCTTACCAAAGCATGTGATTAGGGGAACAGTGCTGGAAATGTTGGTGACTAGATTTAAAAAGGTCAAGAATTGTCATTGAATTCTGGGGTATCTGGTAAATCTGCTGCATAGATTGATGTATTCTATCTGCTGTTGGTGTACTGCATAACAATACACATTCATAATTTCATACTTCCATCAGTCACAGAAATTTAAAATGCATTAGGGAAAGAAGAAAAATGGGAGGCAACAAGAACAAGTTTTTGTTGGTTAGACTATTAACATGAAACTTTGTTTTTCTTATGTCACTGACAAATTAACTAGGTATCTTTTGATACTGTTTGCAGATATGTTAAGAACATGGTTGTTGTAGTGTGTGTCTGAAGTTAAACAGTGAAATGATTCAAAATTTGTTCCTGTGGTAGCAAATGGACTTCAATTCTGTACTGATGTAGAATATGACTGATTCATTACATTTATTTAGAAATCACAATGTGACTGTAAAGAACATTCTTTTGTCATGTTGAATAGAAGAAAGCAGTCTTCTGGGATTTGGCACCGTGTATATGTGGTGTTAACCAACGTTTCGGAGGAACGTATCGCCCCCATCTTCAGGGTAGAAGAAAAAGTATAAGAATTCTGCAAGCGACAACACCGTGAGAAACGGTAAAGCATCTCACGGTGTTGTCGCTTGCAGAATTCTTATACTTTTTCTTCTACCCTGAAGATGGGGGCGATACGTTCCTCCGAAACGTCGGTTAACACCACATATACACGGTGCCAAATCCCAGAAGACTGCTTTCTTCATAGTCACCGCCGTGAAAGCCTCAAATCTTACATGTTGAATAGAGTTTGATTTCCATTTGAGCATTGATTATGGCATCTGATTGTCTACAATGTGTGAAATACTATTTATTGATTGGTAAGTTCATTATCACTATGTCAGATGGCTTTTCATTTCCATTTGAACATCATTTTATTGTGTACGGTGTGTAAAAATAATTATTTTTTGAGTGATATACTTTTTATGTCTCTTTGATTCTACTCATATTGCACAATTCCATTCAGATGGAGTCAAATTTGCAAGTGGGAGCCACAATTTGAAAAGTGAAATTTACTAAATAATATATGGAGTCGGGATACCTCAGTTGGTATTGATAGGCTATGGGCTGGACAGCCAGGGTACTGTTCCTGGCTGGGGAAAGATTTTTTGTCATCCCTGTAGCATCAAGACAAGCTCTGGGGCCCACTCAGCCTCTTATCCAATAGGTGCTGGTAAAGCGGCCAGAGCATGAAGCCGACCACTCACCTCTCTCTAGTACCAAGGTCACAAATGTGGAGCTATACCTCCACTCCCTCATATCTCTTCATGGCATAGTGCTTATTAATTAAGCACAGGGACAACGCTTATGTTTTTACCTTTTATTAAATAATAAATTCAGACATTTCCTTAAATATGCAGTCATAAAACTTGTGCACCCACATACATTTTTGTATGGAATCATATATCTGCTCATACACCAAAATGAAACTTTTAATGCTTATGCTTGGTTTGCTCAAAAGACTAAGTATGTATGAGTCAAAACTTGTCAGAACGAGAAAAATTATCTCAGTATAGAAATAAAAGTGTCTTCAGTCTTTCAGAAACCTATCAAAATATCAGTCTTGATAGCAACATCATAACTGTTACATGATACAGTAGTTAGTTAGTTAGTTAGTTATTGGAGAGGGTGGGTTTCCCCATGCACTTAGACCTGTATTGGTCCATTGTGCTTCCCTCTATGATTTCTACCAGTCTCTATATCCTACCGGTATTGGTGCTTACCATCAGTCCCGCCCAGCCAGCGAGACCGGCTCTACTAGCTGAGAGGTATCTATAATGCTTCCCCCATCTACCAGAGGTATTAGAGACTGCTGTTGGGCGGGAAATGTCCGTAATTTGGCTCAGTGACCTCCTTTGGAGATATGAGGTTCTTTTACATGCTGTAAAGCTACGACATGGGACCCACGGCTTAAAGTCCCTCCCGGAGGACTTGTTTCCTGAATTTTTTCCGCCCTTAAAAATTCGACGACCGCCGCCGGGTATTTGAACCTGCGTACTACGAGTCATGAGGTGGGAACATTACCTCTAGACTACGGAGGCCGCTTACATGATACTGTAACATAATTACAATACTTGAGTGTGCAGCAAAGGTTTCTTCAAATTCAGTATTTCATAAGCTACAGTAATCAGTTTTCATACAAAACTTTACATTATTCTCTAAGTCACTCATGGTTATCTTAGCAAAAGCATTCTACTCATTAGAGTACAGATAACAGCAGTCTCATAATGCCAGGTCCTTTTTTCAAAATACAACTTCATTTATTTTGGAAATATGATTCTAAACAATACTTTCTGAAACATAAATCAGCAATAACTGTTATATTTTATCCTCTCTAATTAAAAGAACAGATCAGCTACAACAAACAACGATATTTTGCAAAACTTCTATGTTAATACTTTCTGTGAGGAAAAATTATCTGTGATGATCAAGATTCATTTGGATGGAAAGATGATATAGTGTACTAGGATTTTCAGAAATGTTTAATATGCCCAAATATATAACATGTGAATCTACCATTAATTTAATTCCAGACATGAAAGTTTCAGTGAAAATGCCACCAATTAATTTAAATGTATATTGCCCCATATTTTAATGCTTCTTAATTTTTAGGACTCATCTTGACAGTAAAACAATAAACGGTAATTCTCATTTCAAACGACATACACATGTAAGAAATAACAAATCATGGTACTTTATAATTAATTATTTTGGGTGTGTATGTATTACAGACGTATACATATATAAAAACTACAGCATTAATTTTTCCTCATGTTTTTTTCTTTACATACTTTTCCTGTACAACACAAATGTGATAAATTAATTTGTAATAAAGTATATATATAGATAAAGAAATGTATTCAGTTTGGCACTTTTCATCTTGGGTCATGAGTTTTTCATTGGTACCTCAACATCAATTCAAATTAAAACAAAAAACAAACCCCAAAGGTTTCTTATGCATGCCTACAAGAAATTACAGCGACTTTTTGAATTATGAATTTATACTCTAGTTTTGTTTCAAATGTGATAACACTGCCTGTGTCTGAACTTTGCTTTGTTGTTCATTTGTTTAACATATCCACATTAATGCCTTAATGCATGATTCCTCCCTAACCTCCACCCCACGGTCATGGACTTCTTTAAGGAGGGTCATAAAGTTCTCAAGAATTGTTTAACATGCTGGTAGTATTCATACATAGTTTTGGCAAATTAGTAAGTCAGTAAGCTTTAATATAGGTGCTTTTGGAAAAAGATTCTGCAGGCACCAAAACATTTCACAAATTTTTTTGACTGTACAGGAACCTTTATAGCTTACTGTACATGCAGAGAAGCTGTAAAGCTACTTAGATTCATGCTGTCACTAAGCAGCAATGGTACCCCCATTCAGCATGTCAAAGTTTTCACTGTGGCCCCTTCTTTACTTTGTGTTTATAAAAGACAGCTCTCAGTTTTTACATTTTTAAAATCAACCCATTTTCGGCTTTCATCAATGAATATTTATCAAGATTGTACCAATGTTATGACATTTTGAGAATCAATTCAGTTTCACTACATAATTCTTTGGGAATATCCCACATTCTGGGACTTGCAACAATGTGCAGAACTGCACTTTTGCTGACTGGCATTCAAGCCAACAAATGCAATACTCTGATTATCATTTGGAAATGAATATTGAGAGTTATAAAGACTGGTTTGTAAGTAGATAGGATTTGAGGTTCTTCAAGCAGTGGTTATCATGAATTCTATCTTCTAGGGTATAATACCATGTAATAGTCCACTGAAAGTCAACTGACAATTCAGAGGAACATGTCACCTCCATCTTCAGAGTTGAAGAATTAAGTCAAACAAGAAACGAGACTGAAGCAAGCAGCAGACTCTTTTCATACACACAATGCTGAGTTCTGGTAGTAAGAATATGTAATATTCAGCAAGCAATTTCATGCAGAATATAAAGCCTTGCCTTATTCTTGTTTTCAGAGCTGTGATAATTGTTGACAGAATGTCTTGCTAGATAAAAACAAACCATGCAATTAAAATAATGGAAGAACCAATGGCTTATCATTCTTGTAACCCTCTTCACCTTCCATGTCACTTATTTCTGAATCCTTACTTTCATCTATGTTTCTCCCTTCACTAGAGCCTGTATCAAGTTGACTGGGTTAGAGTGAAAATGTGAGGTAATATTAAATAGTGACTAATTTCATTTGCTGTCTGATCTAGTTCATACACATTTCTTGATTTGTGTATGAAGCAACACAAGGAGTAATTTCAGGATGGTTTTCCTTAGGTAATAATTCAATACCATTCTTTCACAATAACTGTTGGATGTCTTTTTGCAATACCCTGTGTTACGGACTTGCTTCTATAATGGTAGTGATAGCTGACATTACATAATTATGATGGATCCATCTTATAAATAATTTAGATATCTGCTTAAAAATCGGTCTTTAAAATTATCAGCATTCATTTCCAAATGATAATCATAAGTCACACATTTGTGGACGTGAATGAAAGATCCACTTGCTCTCAGAAATAAAAATTGTTCTCGACCATCCTACATAGCACACAATAATCCTGTTATCTTTTTCTAGAGAAATTCACATGTCCCCCTTTCTTCATTAGTCCTGTCAAATGTATTTATCTGTATTGTTTTGGTTAACCCATATTTCATCTAAACAGAAGAATGACTTCAGGCAGCCACATTGCCTCTTTTTCCTATGGGAAATTTGAGTCTATGAGTGGTTTTCCTATATTTGAGCTCAATGCTTTTTAAAAGTTTTGGTATTTATATATGTACACTGGCTATACCACATGCCTGAACAGACACTTCCTGCATCTTCAAGACATCCAATTTGCACACTCATCATCTGATGACCATTTCATTAAAAATGCTTATATAATGAAAATAATTTTTCTGCTTCATAGGCATAAAACTTTGCTCTTATTTTTAACACCATCTGTTGCATCATTTATCATTAGTACAGGGACTGCTAGTTGCAAGCAACAATAATGAAACACAACAGTTCACATTAATTTAAACACTGTTAAATATATGGCTTGAATTGAGACAAAAATTGGACCCTTCAACTCATCTGAGCTGACTGTAGGCTATACTGGAAAGAAAAATGCTTAAATTAGGTCCCTAATAGGAAAGACACTGTACTTTTTGTTTATGAGATAAAAATGGTCAATTAGATAAAACTGAGGACTCAGCTGTCATTACTAAAATAAGCAGCTTTGACCGACATCAGAAACTCAAGCTCTATTCATTGGAGTTGCTCCCGATCATTTATCGTAGGCAGCTTTTGTGAGTGCAAGTGATAAAGGAATGCACTCAGCCACAGCTGAAGCACTCATACCCTGTATCAGGCAATGTTGAGTGGTGTAAGAGAGTGATTTGCTAGTGCTGCTGAGACAGCTTTGCTTTGCATCAAATGCCTTAAAATGTTCTGTGTGCCATATTTTGACTTAAGTATTGTGCATATCATTAAGGTGGGAGCACGTGGTAGCATAGTTGATTGAGGCACTATGCTACAAGCTGGAAGGTCACGGGTTTGATTCCTGATGAGCTAATCTTTCCAGCCACACTATGGCCCTGGGATCAACATCCTCTAACAGAAATGGATACCAGTTGGCATGTAAAGCTGACTACATCACAACCATCTGTTAGCCGATTGTGTAGGATTGTGACAACCCTGTGAGCATCCACAGCCTATCACAGGGATAACTGTACCTTTCTTTTTCTTGTCTTTTTTGCATATCATTCAGGTCAAAGGGATCTGATAAAGTAAAGTAAAACTATCCCTGTAACAGGCCGTGAAGGCCCATAGGGTTGTGAGACGTTGAGGGACCCACATTTTATACACAATTGGCTCAAAGATGGCACTAAGGTTGTCAGCCTTATGTGCCGGCCGTGCTTTACTCCGCAGAATTATTTAATTAATTCCTGGTACTCATTTCTGTTAGAGGCTGAGTCAACCCCAGGGCCATAGTGCAGCTGGAAGGATTAGGTTGACAGAAAAATCCAATGACCTCATCAGGACTTGAACCCACGACCTTCTGGCTTGTAGCATAGTGCCTCAACCAAATATGCTACCACGTGCCCCCAAAGGGATTTGATATGTAAATTATATTTCCACTTAACATAAATATCATCATAACATTAAGATGTGTGAATTAATTTTAGTGTATTGCATGTCCAACAAGCAGTCATATATAGCTGACAAGGCATGGTCTTTCAGGTTGAGGGCTGGGCAAAGGACTAATAACCCTTCATTATAAAAAGCTAGCATGTTAGAAATATTACACAGGGAGTTGGTCTTTTAAGAACATGGTAATGAACCTTCAGGTTCCATAAAAGGCAAGGAATTTCTTTACCAGCTGAGTGATGTATCTTCTCAGGGACTCTCACAGGAGGAAGAACAGCGCAATCATCACAGCAACTGGCTATGGAATGGATGGCCAAGGCAGCAGAGTGTAAGTCCCAGTAGGGGCAAAATATTTCCTCTCCACATCGTCCTGACCACCTCTGAGGCCCACCCAGCCTCCTATCCAATAGGTACCTGGTGCTCTTTCCCCAGTTGTAAAGTAGACAGAGCATAAAGCTGACAGCTTGCCTCTGACTAGTGCCAAGGTCAAAGATACATGGATGTTACATCCACTCCCCCATATGTCTTCATGGCATAGTGCTTAATTAATTAAACACAGGGACAACTTTATCTTAGGAGGACTGTCCTGAATGGAGTTAGAAGTACATGTGTAATAAACTTAAAATTTATGAATGTACATGTATTATCCTAATGTTGGAATAAAATATTTTAATTACAAGAATACACACTGTTACAGCCAGAATTGTAAACATGTGACATAATCATAATGGTTTGCCAAAAATTTTCACTGTCTTGGCAGAAATGTGCACACAATGTAGGCCAATACACTACAATGAATTCTGTCATGAACAGGTTTCCTTTAAACAAATATATAACCATTTAGCTCAAAATAAAATTTTAGCATACTGAAATCTTAAAGCGGATAAAGCTAAGGCTACATTTGTGAGATTTGAGGTTCCCATGGCAGTGAGTATTGAGATTAAGTCTTCAGGGAATAGTTCAGTGGATGAGTACCAACATTTTGGAGGAATATGCTGCCATCACCTTCAAGGTCATCTACCAAACATCCCACGTGACCTTAATGTTAGTAGCTGTAGTTGTAAGCACAATGTGCTGTGAATCAGCCACAGTTAGTCAGGAGTTCAGACAGTCTTAGTTTCTTCACTACAACAATTATATTCGATACCACCCAGGAAAATGCTACTAACCATCTCACCACACAGAAATATGTAAGATGAGTTAGCCTTAAAATGTTATTTCCAGGTTAGGGGATGTCCTGGATATATGCGGAGAAGAGAAAAGGCTTCGATGGTCAGGCACCACTCAACTTCTGCATCTTTCACTCTATGTACAAATAATAAAAGTAAATGTTTTATTTCATTATAAGTAAACTCTCTATATTATTATGTACAATTACATAACCAAAAATAGTTCAGATCTCAAATGTCTCATAAAAGCATGAAAAATGAATCGACAGATCTTTACAGCAGATCTGTGACTGAAATTGGTATTTGTATCCCTTAAGCGAAGGTCTCTAATTCATATTTTGATAGAACCTTTATAGTGAATATGTGAGTGGCAAAACTGACAAAATTTCACATGTTTCTTAGCTTTTAACATTTTGCTATATTAATACTGATGATGATGATGATATCATGTTGGTAACTCCATTTCAGAACAGTGCTGGAGATTTAAAGGGGGAAAACGATAAATCTAATATCAACACAGGCTGTACGAATATATAACTTTGCATAAAGTACATCAATCACATAGCTACATTACAGGCAACACATTTAGAAAATCCATATTCGTGAATCAAGAGTATATTAACAGTTCAATATACTAGCACATACTTCCACTTTATTCGATATGAAACAACATATCAGGATTTATTTTGGTTAGAGCATAAAACTATAAATAACCACTGACAATATTTTTCTAGTCAAAATGTTACAATTATCTTTATGACACAAATGTGTACTTTAATTGCTCACAGACACACAGCAAAACACAATCACTTGCACTGTTTCTTAAACAGAAAGCTGATGTCTCTATATTTATCCAGAATCAGCCCAAGTCTTAACTTTTACACTATTGCAAATAAAAATAGGTCTTCACACACTGACAACTGAACTTAACATTTAAAACATGTCTTCACCTGTGTGAAAAAAAATGAAAATGGAGGGAAAAAAGGTTTCCAAGTGCTCTGATATATATATATATATATGATTGCTTCATAAGAAGTAAGGTTGAAAGGATGATAATTGTTTTGCTTACTTTCAGAAGAAGCACTGTACAAATCAAAAATGCATTCGCTGGTTGTGATATGCAAGTCACATATGTTAATGTCCTGTTTCATTCTGTTTTCTGTGTGACAGGTGGAAATTCACTTTCATCATCAAAACGGAATCCTCCCTTTGGTGGGGACTCTGTTGCTGCTGCCATCTCATGGAATTTCTCTGATTCTATAAACATAACCAATGAAAAAATGCACTAAGTCTATATACAAATAACATAAAAATCACAAAGATGACTGGAAAGGAAAAGTCATGTTTCAAGAATTTATAACATGAGAACTGATATGAAAGCTATGCCTTTTTACTACTAGACTACAATATTACTAAAATTATATTCCATTATCCAAATATGTATACCTGAGTCATTATCAGGAAAATGTCAAACTCTGAAGGAAATGAATCTGTAAAAACTGTATATTTAACTTGCCTGCCTTTTAATTCACCCAATGACAAATGAGACAAAAACGGTAACTTCAATTTGTTACATTACACTGAATTCCCTTATTGATAAAAGGACTTGTCTTTGTCACTGATCTGACATTCTAGATCATCAAGCAATATGCATGAAAGATACCAAAGGCTGTGGATTTATGTGATAATGTTGTTTAAAAAATAATGTATCACTTATGCACATCCTGCATTTTTAATGGAGAAATAGAGAGATGCACGCCTTTTATTATTGTATATGCCAGGTACTGCAGGAACAAATGTGTGTCATCACTAGTTGGTGATGTACATTATCATACCATCAGTAGAAAGTTACCAGATTCTATTTTCATCATATTTCCACTATTTCACATGCACAGACACAGAGATCCTGCATGAAGTTAAATGTACCCTGCTTCATGGAGTGTTTTTATTTAAGAACAGGACCACAGATAATGCCCAACATGTTCTTAAAAAAAAAAAAAAAAACACGATAGACAATGTCCAGAAAGTCAATGTAATTGTATTAAAATACCATCATCACAAATTAAAAAAGTAGAGCTGTGTTGCCACCTTGGGTTCTCAATTACAGGGCACTCCATATCTTTCTCCCTTAGATCAATAATAAGTGTATGCTGTACAAATCTTTAAATATAATTTTGTGTGTATCACTTTTGGATGTTCTACAAAATCATTCTGGACTCCCCTGATAACTGGAATTAGTTACTAATTACAATTAGTATTACATTCAGATAAAACTTTTTGCAATCATTTTACGCATCTAATATACTGAAAGCTTTCGTTATTTGGAACTAGAGTCATTATATTATATTATATTACCATTATATTCATATGCTACTCAAAAATGTAATATACAGTCAACTCCCCCATTACCTGGCAGGTATGGGGAACAGAGCCTAATGTGTATGTGAATCTGTTGGTTGCATGAGGAAAGCTCTTATAGATAACCAATACAGAGTCAAAATAACACATTTTTCCTTTAGTTCTTGCCTTGGAGTCTTCCTAGGCAACACGGATTTATGGGTGACGATTTTGGTACATATAAGGTGAGGACACACAAAGGAAACTGGCAACCGCAATGCAGCCACATTTCTGAGAACTGTTATCAGCCTGAGTTGAACAAATGTTACTGAATGGAGCAGTGAAAATTGAGGAAACTGTGTTGCTGTTTCCTCAATTCATGCTGCTCCATTCAGTAACATGTGTTCAACTCAGGCTGATAACAGTTCTCGGAAATTGCAGTTGTGTTGTGTTTTCCAGTTTCCTTGGTGTGCCCTCACCCATACTGTAATATGATCACAATTTAATTTCATTTAGTGGGGGGTGGAGTCCACCTGAGTCCACTCAGCACGGTGGCCACTGATTAGCATACTGTACCTGCCCAGGTGATTATGATGATGGAGAATTTGGTGGAATGAAGATTGGCAGGGGAAACCAAAGTACTCGGAGAAAACCTGCCCCAGTGCCACTTTGTCCACCACAAATCCCACTTGACCAGACCCAAGATCAAAACCGGACCACTGCGGTGGGAAGCCAGTGACTAACCACATGAGCTATGGTGCGGCCTAATATGATCACAAACTGAACTAGCCCCTACTATAATGGAATCTGCATGAGGAAGGATGATGAGTAGTGCTCCTAGTGCTCACAAGAGATCTACCACATGGTGGGTGAACATATGCACATCACAAATTGTTTTTGAATACCTTTATAAAAACAGTAAATTTTCTTTGAAGTGTTTGCCAGTTGCATGAGAATTCTGGATGCTTGCATACTGGATAACTGGGAGTTTGCCTTAATAATATCTCAGGAATAAATTATGAAATGAGAGTACTATCAAAATATCAAGCTGCCAGAAATAGGGAATGTAACATTTTGCTTTTTAATTTAATAATACAGAAATAAATGTAAAAAGGTCACAATCTAATCTAAGTAGACTGTTTAGCACAACACTTACAACTTAAAGTTTGTGATGATGGTACATTAGTATAGATATTATGTTTCTGGACATTATCCATCATCCTGTTTTTATCTAAACACCGTCCTGTTTATATTTCAAAACACAATGTTTCAGAAATTGGATTCCGCCTCCATCTTCAAGTAAAACCTACTCAGTTGGGCCCAATCGATAGAACTAGTCCCTGTCCCTGGGTCCAGAGATAGGGACTAGCTCAGCAGCCTCCGTAGTCTAGAGGTAACGTTCCCACCTCATGACTCGTAGTACGCGGGTTCAAATACCTGGCGGAGGTCGTCGAATTTTTAAGGGCGGAAAAATTCAGGGAACAAGTCCTCCAGGAGGAACTTTAAGCTGTGGGTCCCGTATCATAGCTTTACGGTATGTAAAAGAACCTCATATCTCCAAAGGAGGTCACTGAGCCAAATTACGTACGTTTCCCACCCAACAGCAGTCTCTAATACCTCTGGTAGATGGGGGAAGCATTATAGATACCTCTCATCTAGCAGAGCCGGTCTTGCTGGCTGGGTGGGACTCATGGTAAGCATCAGTACCGGTAGGATATAGAGACTGGTAGAAATCATAGAGGGAAGCACAATGGACCAATACAGGTCTAAGTGCATGGGGAAACCCATCCTCTCCAATAACTAACTAACTAGGGACTAGCTCTACTGATTTGGCCCAACTGAGTAGGTTTTACCTGAAGACTGAGACAGAAGCCAGTTTCTGAAACATAAACAGGACAATGAGTAATGTCCAGAAGCATAATAATTGTACAACACTCATGACATATCTCCTCCTCCTCCTCTTCACTTATGGTTTGTCACAAATAGGCTAATAATATGTAATTTATGTACACAGTAAAATACTATCTCCCTGGAAAATTTTCACTAATTACTTACTATAATTTAAGAGAAAATATTCCATGACTTTGATGCCAGAAAGTTTCATAACCAATGCTGCTTAATATGTTTCACTGGGGAGAATAAACTTTGTGTAACAGTGTAATAATTTATCTGGTGAAGTTCCTTTTATCATTGTTGCAGAAGTCGGAACACTATTTTATAGGAGCTGTGACTCCAGCATCATATACAGCACTGAACAACCTACTCTTCTTATAAGAAATGATAATAACTTCATTTTTGCTTACTTACTTACTCATGGAGCTGAGCCCTTCTGGAGTAGCCGTCAATTCTGCAGCTACTCAAGAATTTCCCAACATTTTATGGAACCCAAAGGTTCATTACCATGTTCACAAGAGCCCTCCACTGGTCTGTCCTGAGCCAGATCAATTCAATCCATACCATCCCATCCTACCTCTCTAAGATCCATTTTACTATTGTCCACCCACCTACGCCTTGGACTTCCCAGTGGTCTCTTTCCTTCTGGCTTTCCCACCAATATCTTATACACATTCGTCTCCCCCATTCATGCTAAATGCCCTGCCCACCTCATCCTCCTTGACTTGGTCATTCTAATTATACTTGAAGCAGAGTACAAGTTATGAAGCTCCTCATTCATTTTTGCTTACAGCAAAATATTATTACAGGTATTTCTTTCATAACACACATCACACATTAATGGTGGGGGCCATGAAATATGTTGTAAAAATCATCACAATCATGAATGTATGATAAGCATAATTCTTAATGTCTGTGGCATCATTTATCTTAAAAACAAAACTATGTTTGAAAAATGAAAATTTTAGAATATTCTGACAGTTTATACTTCTACCAACTGCATCAGGTGCAATAGCCTTCCATCATACCATGTCTGTAAAAATATATTTTGACAAATGATAACTGCAAAAGCTTTAATTTATGTCTACAGTTTCATGATGGAATCTTTAATCTTTGTGGTTCATGTTTCACGTTCTGTATGAGATAGTGTTTCCTATGATGTTTAATAACACACTATGAAACACCTACGAGGTCAATGTAAAATATTTCCCTTCAGGTTAGGGCCTAAATCTGTAACCCTCTATTACTATGCTCTCAGTAGAAAACTGCAGATTCTGTATTTATCTAGGAACTTATAATAACTATAGGAGTAATGTGCATTTTTTTCGTTTTGCAGTAGTGCAGTAATAACATTATACAAAGCAGGTGGTGAAGCTTTAACTGCTAATACAAGTTTTGGTATCATTTACCTTAACCATGCATGTGAAAGCATTGACAATTATGCAACTGCCATAAAGAAAATAATAATGATAAGGTACAGCAAAGGCACAGTAGTAACACAATGAAATATCATCCAATAATGCAATAACATACAAGATCAAGTAGAAGCAGTTTAGACTGATTCAAAATACAACGTATTAAATTTAAATTCACAGCCTATGTACAAAATAGATACAGATATTTCTCAATTTTGTAGTCATTTTCATTTAGGACAGATTTTTCGTCCAAAGCTAATTAAATATAATTAAATTGCCTAAACTTTCAATAAATTCCATACTTTTCCAATCATTGAGCCTGCTTTATTTTCTCTTAGTTCATACTGATTTATGTTTATGGCAGTATGCATATAGTTCTGGCATATATTTTATTACATTTGAAGCATATAATTTAGACAAATACTGAGATCATCATTTACCAGCATTCCTGTGCAGAGAAATTCTCAAAAAATTTGCCACTGTCACCACTAACTTTCATTTCCATTTAGACTATATGATCTACACTGAGTCATGCACATTCAATATATGCATATTGAGGGGCATGTGGCATTTAAAAATAAAACATGATCATAGCAGAAATTCTATCTAGTGAAAACACACACTCCAAGCTTTGCTTACTGTGACACTGTGGAAGCTTCATTGATAAACAGAGTTTCTTACTGCCATGTCGGCAAGCTCAAAGCTAGAATGGTTGAATGAACTGAACTGTTCTTCTGAACATCCACTGCAAAGTCGTTATCTTCTACAGACTATGAAATCATCACTAACACCCAAAACATTGATGCAACTCAAGTGGCAGATACTGTGAATACTGTATAATTATGTAGTTTTCAATACTATCCCAACAATGGGTCCTAGATTTTAGTTTTAGATTAGGCATGTTTTCTGAAAAATGTTTTGACATACCAATTTGTTTCTCTGGTCATTACTTTTGCGATGTCTGGTATACAAAACAACTCAAAATATTCCAGGGGGTTACTAGGGGTCTTCTAAATCAACATTTATGCCAGGCTTGCCAGTGAACAGAAAACATGGTCACTCAGCACCTAAATTTACCCATATGTCAGGGTGCATGCTACTGTTGTCACTGACATTTTCTGCTTCATCAGAGCTGACACTTAATTCACAACCTGATGAAGTTTTCACATTTATTTCACTATCACTACTATATTCACTCTCTGAAATATCACTGTATTCATTCTCTTGTCACGTCATAAAACACCTCCTTATCACTTACATGCATCTTCTTGCTAGGACCTGCCATAATGTTGAGAGAATTTGAACCCAGGACAGCTATCAAGCAATCAACAACTTCCTGTCACACTCTGAAGTAACCAGAATATCATGCAAGCATAATGCACAAGTTTGCATTTCTGACTGGCATTATATCTACATCAGAGTAGTTAGAAACATGTGTGATGTCTATAGGCATCATACCCACTACAATACACAGTACTGCGGGACGTTTATAGATGTCATAACCACCTGACTAGTTAAGACAATTATTTAACTTTACTGAACATTGTTCCTTGTCTCTACTTACAAGCATGCTTCTGCTTACTAGAGTTACAATATAAAGACTTCAAATTTCGACTTAAAGGTTGCCCAGTATCCAGAAACATAAACTCTAAATCACTTATGGCTTAAAGCAAATGTGCACAATACAACGAAACCAAATCTCAATTATGAAAATATGAGATCAAGAAAATAAGATAGAAACTACTCTCATAAAACTAACATGAAATCAAGTCTGATATGTGCAGTGTGGTTCCAAGGATAAAAGGGTTCAGTCATTAAAAGTATTATACAGTGCTGATCTCTATGTATCAGGTACATACCAAGATAGAGATAGAACATTTGGCAACTGTGCTAGGGCATGGCCTCTCCTCTGTGGGCATCCATTGCAAGGATACTGTCCCTTTGGAGCACACAACTCTCATACTTAATTCTAACTCAATAATGCACAAGACCGATAATGCAGGTTAGAACTCTTCAAAATTGATGTTTCCCATACTCAGGGCACACCAAACACCAACTTTATCCACATGGAATGGAACTGTGTGTATGAGATGGGGATTTCTTGTGCTCCAGCATCAGTTATTTTGTATCCATTCACACTTGATTCTGAGCTAATTTGTGGGAGGGGGTTATCAGGACACAGGAACATAACATGATTCCACATCTCGTACATGATGTTCTGCCCTGTGATGAAGTTGATATTTTGTATGCTCTGAGTGTGAGAATGATTATGGACTTTGCATTCCAAGCAAGGACAGTTAGTTCAGAGAAATGCTGCACTACAGGATACTGGACCACTGTCCTTCAGTCTATAATTTTCTGGCCACAGCTGATTAAGTAGTAGAAGAGGCAGCAATACATGCAGTGAGCACACACAGCAGAAAGGTCATGCCTTCATACAGTAGCCAAATAATCTCACTGTATTTACTTGGCGTAGGACTAGAAATTTTATTGTTATTCCGTGATTATATAGATTACAACTCATCTTGGTTACAGTGGTATCTTGTGCTGCTAAAGTAACTACTGAGCAGATAAGTGTTATTTTTCTACCATTTAGTAACCTCCATATATCTTAAAAATTATGCTGTATCCATTTAGTATCTATATACATATTTGAAAATATTTTTAATTTGGCAGATGTAGAAATCTGAAGATAATTCATGAAATGTATGTTATTACATTATTTTTAAGTTACATAGTGACGATATGCTCCAGACATACCAACAGTACCTGACATGGAGCCCGGAGAGCAGCCTTTCAATATTCCAGCGTAGCTATTTATGGAGCCTGGAGAAGACGGCAACAAAACAAAACACGATGTGTCAGTTTACAACTGGGTCAGGATATGGAGATATAGGAAAGGTATGGTACAGTGCCATGTTTTCTATCTGAAAAATATCAGAGTTTTAAATTTAATTCAGACTTTAAACTCTTACTGACAGATTTCAATAAAGTGTAAATTTTTGTAAATATGTCAGTGCTTTCAGATATATATTAATATTCATAATCTAAGATAGGGGGATTTTTGTCCCCCAATATTACAGCTGGTGGCCAAGATTTTCATTCAGGGGATAATGGTATTTGTAATGAAAATATGCAACACCTGGCCAGTTGGACTGCATGCATATACAATTACAATAGTGCAACATGTGACTACTGAAGGTATTACATATCAGAAACAACAATTATCTTGAAGGTTTTAAAATGAGAATGGCAAATGCATGTCAAGTATTTTTGAAGGCATTCTTTGTTATTTTGCATCATTAATTCATACTATGTTCATTTACTATTCATACAAATCTATGGCTAACAACTAATCAACCATAGTGACAATATGATACATAGAAGTATAAATTACTTGTATTTCTATTATAATAACATAGACCTTAATGAGATCTATAGTTCATGTTATGTACATATTCTTTCCACAGGTTTGATAAATTTTATTTCAGCTTCATGCCAAGTAGGGGACTGTCATGGCTAAAATGGTCCAAAATTAAATCCTCTTGACAGCTTTTACTGTAACTTCCAATACAGAATTTCAGTGAAATCACTTAAACCCCTCACCATGTAACAATTTTGTGCACATCATGGAAAGCACCATAAAAAACAAAACTACATAACATTCCATTACTGGTTTAGATGTTATAAACCATAAGGAAATGCAGTCTAGCTTATGCAGCTAGACTGCATAAGCATTATTCTTATAATGATCTGAAGCGTCAGAAGTCATTACTTAAAATGAAAACTTCACCCACTGGTGTAAGTAATTTTACGCAAGGGCACAGTAGTGTATAAACACTGAGGTTCTAACAGCAAAGAGTGTTCTATTTATGGTCTTTTAATATGTGACACCATGTACTTTGGTGGCTAGGTACCAAACTAAATTGGATCACATCCCAGAGGACGATAATTGCAGCAGTGTAGTTCACAGAGTAAGAAGTCAGTCAGATTAGGTATTCTCATCACAGCCAGTAATTTCTGTTCAGAGGTTTTAGTAATTTTTCTATTTTCACTCACATGGCAAAAAAAATTTGTTTATGAACTCGGTTACTTGCAAATACTGACATCAGCTAACCACTGGTATGAGATTCTAAGACTGCAGGAATCGTATACATTGACAGTACTACACAAATCCAAGTTCACTTTTATAAACAACTTAAAGACATCACAAATGGTATATTTTAAAACAATGTTAATACATCCTCAATATAATAAAAGAGACACAACACTCTGAGCAAATGTTTGGGCTATACTTCAAAACATTTTTAAGAAATTTAATTTTGAGACCCATTTCTAAGGTACATGTAAAATGGGAAAAGGCCTGATCAGTTACATAAGAATCAACATTCGAATTGACATTAACCATTTGAAGTGTGAAATTTATTTAAATGATATTAAGAAATTAAGTTTGTATCTCACAGAATGCACAAATCACCTCTATTACAAAGATTAATCAGTTAATACCATTTAGGGAACCAATCACTATTTATGGTGACAATCATACAAATCCCATAAATACACTTGTGTGGCAAAAGTTCAGTATTTTGAACATTACAGGATGTGGTACATGTAGTAATGACTGCTTTAAAGGATTAATACAAATTTCATATCATGCTACTCAGTAAAAATCTTTGTGCAGTAACTGGTACTAAATTTTGTATATACAAAAATGACATTTTATTTACAATATTGTTTCTGCATGTGGAACCAATTTTTTCCTTCACACTGAAATAGTTTAAGGAACAGAAAAGAATAAGAAAATAATCTGTTACACTCTTTGACAGAAGTCACAAATTCATGAAAGAGAGTCTTATATGTTCCAGTTCAGAAAAATCTCATGCTGGGCAATATGGTAGAACCTCTATTAATCAAACTTCAGTTATCTTATATTCCATGTTATCTGACTTGAGTACCCACAGAAAACAGTGATATGAGTAATGGTGAGAATGGAATATGCATGTGCACATGCTGCTGTGCATCTCCTTTTTTGCCTCGATGACACAATTAGTGCTAGTTCATTAGAAACTGTGAGTGCAAGTTGTGTTTTATGTTAATGACATTATATGTGAAAATAAAGTGCAATTAATTATTAAGTTCATTTAAGTACACATTTCATTATTATTTATTTATTTAACTTTTTTCTTTTATTTGTTTCATTCTGGTCCATAACACTAACAATATCATAAAGGATAAAACAATTCCATCCAGTGTGACTGTTGAAATTTTTACTACTTCAATTCTTAACACCCTTTCATGTTTCGGTCCCTATAGACCATCATCAGAGGGACATCGATACTCTTTGGAAACCACTATTACAATAGGTGTTCTGAGTGTTAAAATACATACACATACAATGTTTGTAATGCACAATATATACAAAATCTAAAGTTTTCACAACTACAGCGGCCATCTTGGTATATTAAAGTTTTTAAAAAACTTTTGTTATTTAAGTTAAAATTTATAAACCAAGTAGGTTCATGTCCCTTCTCTTTTGGCCTTTCTTTAAACTTTAATGTACCAAGACGGCCGCTGTAGTTGTGAACACTTTAGATTTTGTATATGTTGTGCATTACAAACATTGTATGTGTATGTATTTTAACACTCAGAACACCTATTGTATTAGTGGTTTCCAAAGAGTATCGATGTCCCTCTGATGATGGTCTATAGGGACTGAAACATGTAAGGGTGTTAAGAATTGAAGTAGTAAAAACTTCAACAGTCACACCGGACAGAACTGTTTTATCCTTTATAATTTATTTAACTGTTATAGCAAGTGTAAGAAGGAAGAGAGCTGTTCTGTCAATGGAACAAAGACTGGAAGCTATGGAAAACCATGATAGTGCAAAAGGTTTCTGCAGACTGTGGAGAGGGCATGTTACTATTGGCGATTGGAAGAGAAAAGTGGTGCTCTACTGGGGCTTCAAATAAGGGACTAAAAGAAAGAACAACTATAAATAAACGCAGGTCTGAAAAGATTAGTTAAGCGTTATACCTATGGGTCATACAACAATGAGAAAAGGGCATGTCAATCACAGGCCCTCTACTGCAAGAAAAAGTGTTGCATTTCCAGAAGGAATTTAATGAAAGAAGGCCTGATTTTACAATTAGTGCAGAATAGCTAAATTGTTGGAAATGATGTTATGGAGTGGCAAAAAATTATCAGTGCAATCAAAGTCATTTTCAAAATCCAAAGAAGAATTTCAGTCTATAATAGTGGGAAGGTTATCACATGAGTAGATCCACTACTGCAATGAAACAGGCCTGAATTACCTATGATTCCTTCAAAAACTCTTTGCTTCCAACACAGAATCTTTAGCTCCTGGTTAAAAGTGAAGTAAAGAAAGAGTTAACAATTCTCGCTGCAGGTAACCACTAGCTTGAACTTGCCTTGGAAAAGTCCAAAAAACTGAGGGCTTTCAAAAATCATCATTGCAGTTTGATATGAACCAAAACAGTGTGTGGATGAGTTCTGATATCTTCTGAGAATGTTCTTTACAGAATTTATTCCATCAATGAAATTTTTTCAGTTGAAAAACTTGCCAAAAAACCAATCCTTGTCATCGACAATGCATCATCAAATCCCAAAGAGGAACTGAAGAATGGAGAAATAAAGGCTGCTTTTCTGCCACCTAACATCTCACTGTCAAACCTATGTATCAGGGTATGAGTGAAGTGTTGAAAAAGAAATATTGTTGCAAGCTTCTATGTTGCTATATTAGAAAAAATTAACATTAAAGTTGTGGTTTACTGGTTTACAAGGGAAGAAACTGAAAAAATAACCTGGAAAAATCATGGTGAAAACTGCTGCTGGTAATGAATATGACTGTATCAGCAATACAATGCAAGAAAACTGACACTCCTGTGCTTTTGTTACATCTGATTCCAGGCAGTCAAAATGTGAACAATGAAGAGGGACAGGGATGGAAGAATGAAGATAAGCAACAAGCGCTAACAGTGATACACTATTAATTGCAAATCATGATGATGCAATGATACTGTTGCTAATGATGGTGCAGTAGAGGTAGCAGATGAATCACAGTAAGGAAGTAAAAACTGTCGAGACAACACTTGTTTCCATGGAACAACGAAGGAAGGTGACAGGGACAGTAGTGAGACACTGCCACAAGGAAGAGGATGAAACAATGAAGACAAATTTTAATCACAGACTTCTTTACACAATGCACTTCAAGATTTTACTGTGTATGTATAACTTTTCAATTCATAAAAGTATATTTATGCATTTCTTTTTGATATTGTTACCAGCTAAATATTATTTATATTCTAGTCTTTCATAATGCAATTGTAAAACAACCTGTGAAATCAAAAACTAATAAAAATACTAGAAAACACAAAAGAGATAATACACATTCAATGGATACCATCACATGCGGCATCAATGGAAACGATACTGCTGATGAACTGGCAAAGAAGGGCAAAGACTGAATCACCAAAATAACATCTTAAATGCCCACACGCTAGCTAACAAAATCAAAACTAAAACAAGTAAAGAAATACTCCATACCATCAACAAACAACCACAAAACAAGAAATGGTCAGAAATAGGAAAACTATGGGAAATTAACAACAAGAAACCCAGAAAAGAAGCTGCTGCAAATTTTCGATTGAATACAGGACATGACTGCCTTGCAGCACACCTTTGTAAGATAGGAATATATAATACAGAAGAATGTATACTGTGCAACTTGCCAGGATCATCTATGGGAAAAGAACACCTCCATCAATGCCCTAATCTTAAGAAGGAGATGCAACAAAGCAAGAACTTGAGTGCTCTCTATTGGGAAGCATGAAGCAAAATGGGTTAAATGATCCCAAATGCAGCCATTGGAAACCAACCAAACCAACAAACAACCTGTGTATATATTTGCCTCATGTTTTTATTGCTTATTATCTGACATCTTCATTATCCAACCACTCTTGGGTTCAAGTTAGGTCAGATAATAATGTAAATATTTTTTACCTCAACTGAAAAATCATTCTGACACTTACACATGTGAAAATGTTTACTATCAATAAAATAAGGACTAAATTTATGGCATGTATTGCGGTCACATAAACCTATCCATGTAACAGGCCATGAAGACCCATAGGGTTGTCAAATGTTGAGGCTCCCAGATTTTCTAAACAATCAACTCACAGATGATGGTGAAGTTCTCAGCTTTACGCACCAGCTGACCTTTACCCCCAGAAAGATTCTTGGTATTTATTATTTCTGTTAGAGGCTGAGTTTACCCCAGGGTTATAGTGCAAATGGAAGGAATAGGTCAATTGAAAAATTCAATATCGGGATTCAAACCTGTGACCTTCCAACTTGTAGCAGTGTGCAATTTTGAACACTTCTGAACAACTTGCTAATGCATTATAAACTGGTAACAATTTAGGTTTCTCTGATTTAATGCAAAGTTGTTCCACCTCTGACATCCATACATTTATCATCAGGCTCAACCAAATATCACTCATGTTTCTCTGAAGCTTTTTTGCTTCTTTACTGTATGTTTTGTGTTCATTTATTCTTCATTATTAGAATGCTTTCTATTTAAAACTTAGAAGTATGTGTGTTTGAAAGACATGAAACTGTATAAAATGACACACAGCAAAGCCTACAGTATTGTACTAAAACAGTAAACTGTGTGCAGATCAGCCTTCAGAATTCCATTACACCTGGTCATGTTCTATCTGTGGCACCTGAAATATAGCAAAAACAACTAAAATCAGTTTTTGCTTTGTCTGGCTTTTGTGTTGCAAATATAGCTTTTATTTAACCACAAAACAATTAATAGAGTATGCAAGTATTAAGACTGTATATAATAAATCTGAAACCTACTGAGCATTATCATAAAAGCAATAACAATATTATTTGATCAGTGAAGTCAGATTTAGAAAAACTGCCTTCAGACATACTCTGTTAATTTTCCTACAAGAGAACGGGGACTAAAACTTCTGGCTGTGTTCACTGTCACATAATATGATTGATCAAAACATCGTAGAGACTGTGTCATGAATTTCTAATTCACTGAAGTGAAACAAAACAGAAAGCCAATGATTTTGTTACCACTGCATACTTTACCAGACTTATATGATGCCATAGTATAGTCAGCTAACAGTTAATCAGTCAGTCAAGTCTGTGTTTTATGGAACACATGAAGTTTCATCACTTTATAAAAGTCCAAAATTGAATCATATCTTGAGCCAGTTCCACCATTTCACAATTTCACAACCCAATTCTCTAAAACAAATTTTAAAATTATCCCCCTAACTATGCCTTGCATAGGTGGTCCTTTCAATGAGATTTTCAAAATCAAAATTTTGTATGAAATTCTAATTACTCCTATGAGCCTTCTTGATTTAATTGCCCTAACATCAGCATAAATTGTGGAGCTCTTCATTGTGTGATTTTCTTTATGCATGTTACTTTATCTCTCTTAAGTTCAAATATTCCCGTCAACACACCTTCCCTCAGAATAATAAGATGCCATGTTTCACAGTGATAAATAACAACAGGTCTTATATACATTTTTCATATTTATATTTGTTCATGATTCTGAACTGAATGGTAGCATACGTTTTCTGAACTGAACCTGCTCTGAATATGATGCCCATCACTTACATGTGATACTGTCATTCACAAACATTTGAACATTTCATTTTCAAAATGGTTATTAACAAATCTTGTATAATGATTTTACCCATGCTTTGGTAATAAGACAAGAATATACTTGATGCCATCAAGTGTTTTCTGCATAGTGGTACTACTATAAATAACAGAGTGCACTTCTGCTACATAAGAGCAGAATAACATTTGCTAAATCAGGCATGTAAAACACATTACTGAAAATGGTCACCCTGAGATAATAAACGTTTCAGTTGGGCTGTAACTTCTTTTCACCTAAGTAGTACTTGAGCTACAAACACCAGTAGATTGAATACAAAAAATAATGGATAAATAACCCATGTTTATATGCCGTAAGAATTACAGCCTTTTGAAATGTACTACGGCTTTTGGGAAGTAATCTCCAGTGAGCTGTTAACAAAGCAAGCAGTGAGAAAAAGAAATTATTATGTACAAAAAATACTGTTGTGTGTAGGGTGGTATATGCAATGAAATTATGGGTTCTAGTTCGGATGATTGGATTTATTACCACTTTGGTTACAACCTTCCTTAATTACACTTACTACAGTGCTATCGCTGATTTACACAATTTACAGTTTGCCACTGCACACACACTAGGATTCTGCGTTTACACTAGTTGTTGCCTAGCAATGGATCTCAACACACACTATTACCTCATTTCACTATGAAGGCTTCTTGTCTTCAACCACTCTCTACTCCTCAGTCCTAATCTGTATTCAATCTTTACAATTCACGCTCCATTCTCGTCCTTGTACTCCCAACTGCTGAACCCTCCTGTACTCTCCACACCTAATTCCAATTTGCTCTTCCAGCTCATGACTGACTGTCACTATCACTCTGAACTTACGGCTCAGTGCTCTCATTATAGAGCCACAGCATGGACCGCACAGAAAACAGTCTCTCTATTAAGAAAGCAGTCTTCTGGGATTTGGCACCGTGTATATGTGGTGTTAACCGACGTTTCGGAGGAACGAACCGCCTCCATCTTCAGGGTAGAAGAAAAAATATATAAGAAATCTGCAAGCAAAGGGACCGTGAGAACCGGTAAAAGCAGACTGTTCTCACGGTCTCTTTGCTTGCAGATTTCTTATATATTTTTTCTTCTACCCTGAAGATGGAGGCGATACGTTCCTCCGAAACGTCGGTTAACACCACATATACACGGTGCCAAATCCCAGAAGACTGCTTTCTTCACAGTCACCGCCGTGAAAGCCTCAAATCTTACATAGTCTCTCTATTGTTGAAGTTTGTTTACCGAGCCATTGCATACCAAGAGTCGCAGTGAGGACCACATAGAAAACGCTCTCCTCCATTGTCAGCAGTACTGCATCACCCAGCAAGTGGCTGTAGCATAGCCCACAGCGAGGACAGTTTCCATTGTTGCGTATCCATGGGAACATGTTTATCGAGCCATTGCCTAGAAATGCTTTGGGCATCCAAGTTACAATACATACAAACTTAAGCTACATCTCAACATAATCACTGCTAGAATTGAGGCACTTGTCATATCAGGGAATAAGTTTTTGTATGCCTGTGTCAAAAAGTCTGTTGCCTGTGAACTCAACCATATTTTGACACCTTCCCTTAACTCCTCATTATTGTTGAAGTGCTGTGATCTGAACCAGTTCTTCAAGTAGGTAAACAGGTGGCAGTTGCTCGGAGCAAGATCAGGGCTGTAAGGAGGGTGGTCAAAGAACACAAAGTTGAAATGCTCCTGGCAGTACTAAAATGCGATCAGCCGCATGCTGTGGCACAGTCATAAAGGAGCACTACATCAGATGTCAGCATTCCATACATTTTGTTCTGAATGGCTCCACACAGTTTTCTTTTGCATTTTGCTGTACACTTCTGACGTTATTGTGGCCCTTTGTTGCATGAATTCTACAATCACCACTCCTTTCCTGTTCCATATAGCAGTTGTCATCAGCTTATTGGCAGACGTTTCGTTAAACTTTCTAGCTTGTTTGGTGAATGTGTGCGCATCCACTGCTTTGATTGCTTTTTGGTTTCAACATTCACAAATTAAACCTAGATTTCATCGCCTGTTACTCGTACAATGTGACTGAGAAACCGATTGCTATCTTTGTGGTAATGTTCTAAAAATTCAAAGCTGAAGCCACTGTCTGAATTTTGTGTGCACCCATAAGCATTTTCGGAACCCAGCTCATGCAAAACTTGTGATAGCCTAGCCTAACTGTGATAATATCATACAGAATGATGTATGAAATTTGTAGAAATTTACATGAAAGTTTGAAATTGTGAAGGGTCATCTTTCACAAATTTTTTGGTCAACACTTCAAACAAGATCATCACTCACTACAGATGGCTGGCCAACCACTTCGCTCTTCATCATGAATATTTGTTCACTCACCCATCTTTGAATGTTCTAGACCACTGTCTTACATTTTTGTCGTAAACCGCATATATTTCACAATGGACGTCAGCCGCACTCATGTTTTTGGTGTCAAGAAAGCAGATAACAGCACAAGTTTCGCAGCTGGTGGGATTATCAATCACAGGACACATCATAACTCATTCTGTAGAGACAAGAACAAACACCAGACGACCAGCTATGTGATGGTTTAAAAGGCAGTGAGTAATGTGACACTACTTGCATGTGCAAGCTCTCCCACACTCCTACAAGTTGCATAAAAAATTGGAGGTTACTTTCCAAACAGCCCTCAAATATTTTTAAAATTTTTGCACTGAAAGTGCACATCAAGTATTTACCATACCTGCTTTGTATTCAGGTCCCAGATTAAAATCTCAGTCCACAGACTGACAACCCAAAATGAATTTTCATGATTTTCTACAGTCTCTCCAGGCAAACACTGAGATTATGCCCTAAATTAGGCCACAACTGTTTCTTTCCTCACCGTTTTCAACTCATTATTCACTAATCATTTTGCAGTATAATGTGAGATACTGAAAACATCATTAAATAAATTAACATTGAATAAAATAAACAAAACTCTTTTTATGTCACTGCTACCTCAAACATGTAAGAGTGAAGGCTAATATTTTTAATTACTTAATTTATTCTATAACTCAAACAGTTTTTCCACAGATACATCACTTTACTTGCATTCAGCAATATTGTACCAATACTATACATTCATCATTGATGATACAAGCACATGTTATCCTGATCTCTTGGGAGTCTTATTTCATTTCATGAGCAAAAACTGTTGTTCACACATGTAAGTACTGCTAAACATCACGATTATTTGACTTGCAGATTGAATAAGTTTTAGATCAATCCGCATGTAAAGAGGAATCAAATTTTGGCTGCCAATTTCACTAGTTTTAAATTGAGTCACACTGTGGTGCAATGAGTTCCATCTACTTCTTCAATATCAAAATTAAACAGTGCAAGGAACACAGAAAATTTTACTGACATAGCTTGAAACCTTGAAGTCTAACTTCACTTCTTGACAATCCAATATTTTATGTACCCTCACTGAATGCCAAATGTCACTCATTCAGACTTAAAAATCTGCAAGTTTAAAAATGAACCAAATTACCCCCCCCCCCAGCCTCCTATCCAATGAATACTGGGGGGCTCTTTCCCAAGGGGTAAAGCAGCCAGGGCGTGAAGCTTACCACCCTTCTCCAACTAGTGCCAAGGTCAAGAATATGTGGATCTATACATCCATTCTTCCATATTTCTTGATTGTACAGTGCTCAATTAGTTAAGCACGGGGAGAACTTTACCTTAACCCCCTCACCCCCCAATTCGAATTTCCCACGTGTGAAAACATGTTTGAGAAAGCTTTTAAACTGCCATACATAAACATAACTAGTGTGCATTTTCCTTGACAGTGTATGTTCCCTTGCAATATCAACTGAAAAGTCTATAAATGATACAAACTCCGTCTCAAGTGCAAACAATATATTTTGTGTCTTTTGATTTTGTCTCCTACACTACATGTTTCGGCCTCAGACGGCCATCATCAGGTGTATATCACTCACTTCGCTGTCATACTGCACCCAGTTCAAAATTTAACATCTAAATACTCTCCCTGTCATTATCAACTTCTACTTCGTTGATAGCTGTCCACCCGTAGATTACTTCACACACGTTAATTTTGACTTTATTGTAATAGCACCATAATAAAATCTTTAGTTCTAATTTTAAAACTTTAAATTCTTGTCCAAATTTTAAAATTTTAAAATTGTTAGGGTTATTCGCCCTGTGTTTGAAGTGCTGCAGCGGCTAGTTCTTGTTTCCACACTGTATAGGTGTTATCTGTAATATACAAATATATTTGTATTACTATCTTATGT
>NW_019742552.1:1208590-1249205 GCF_002891405.2 Cryptotermes secundus | reverse complement strand
TTAGAACTAAAGATTTTATTATGGTGCTATTACAATAAAGTCAAAATTAACGTGTGTGAAGTAATCTACGGGTGGACAGCTATCAACGAAGTAGAAGTTGATAATGACAGGGAGAGTATTTAGATGTTAAATTTTGAACTGGGTGCAGTATGACAGCGAAGTGAGTGATATACACCTGATGATGGCCGTCTGAGGCCGAAACATGTAGTGTAGGAGACAAAATCAAAAGACACAAAATATATTGTTTGCACTTGAGACGGAGTTTGTATCATTTATCGTATGGAGTGCAACAGGATGCTTAAATATAATATTGAAAAGTCTATATCTTGAATGTACTTAATCTTAAGACTCTCTTGGCTACATCCTATTCCTTCACTGCTAAAAATGCAAGCATTTACATCTTTCATATAAGATTTTCAACACCTTACATTAAGACAGCCAGTGAATCTCTGTGAAATGTGTCAAGTCCTTGCTTTCTGCTGTGTTATCAACTGAAATCTTATATGACAAGGTTCTGTGACAAGGATTATTATGTGATAATTAGATAATTAGTTGCCCTAACCAAAGTACAACATATATCTTTCTGTGGAAATGATACTGAAATGTCAAAACACATAGTAAGCCAAAATTACTGCTAGGGGAACCCACTTCTTTTCATTTTCTCAGTTTTATTTATTCATATATTCTCCTTACAAATGATGTAATAGGGGTATCCACACGATTTTTGTTTTTTAAAAAATTACAGACTTTAATCTTCTAAAGAATGAATTTCTCCTAAATAATATTTAAATGTTCAGTTCAGTTCTGAACTCACAGAAGACATACTGCTTTTATATTATAAACGCTGGTTAACGCTGTTTATGAAAATCGCTGTTTATATTGAGAATGGTATGAACAGATAGATGCACTATGTGAGCAAAATGCAGTGACATTAATGGTGAACGAGGTGATGCATGCAGTAATCACTATGTTTTAAAGGCTTAAAGGAAAACATCAAATTCTGCTTCACACTAGGTAAAACCGTTACAGAAACTTGAAACGTGTATAATTTGCCTCTAGACAGAACTCGCTAAGTAGAACTTAAAATGTTATATAAATTATGGGAGTGATGAAAACAAGCATTTCACTATCCATGAACTGGCTCATTGGGAGGGAATCTCATATGCATTATGACAGGGCAAAATATGAATATGTAATGAATTGCTACAGAATTCATGCCTATACTACTGACAGTAAAAACAGATTTGGGTTAGCGTGTGCATAAACTTTAGAAAACACCCAAAAGAAAGAGAGGAGGGGGGGACAATATTTTCCTGAGGCCATCACAGGTAAGGAAAAAAAAAATTGTAGTTATAACCCTGAAACAAAGCAACACTCTTCATAATGAAAGAGACTGGAACTACCATGACTAAAATAGGCCAGACAAAAATTTGTTGTGATGTAAATGAGCACCAGGAGTTTGCTCCTTAGGAAATCAAAAACTTTTTCTGACAGATGTTTTGAAATGTCTAAAGGAAAATAAAATGTATAGTGGATATGTTCCAAGAAATTGTACTTTCTACACCACAATAATACTCTCTTATATCTGTGTACGAATTTCTTGGCGGGGGAACTTCACAATAATTTTACCTTACCCTGCATACTCCAATAATCTAGCCACATATGACACTTTTCTTTTTCCAAATACTCAAGGGCAAAGAGATTTGATGCCATGACAATCAAAGAAATATCAAATACTACACTTGCAAAGTTCAAAACATCAGACATCCACAGATGTTTCTAATAATGACAGAGTAATCAGATTCACTGTATCACCTCACAAGGAAACTCTTTGCATAAGCATAAAGAGAAAAGTCAGTCCAGAAATCTTCTGGTCACATCTTATATACTTAAATTTCAACTGTATTTATTTACAGACCAGCATCACAATACTAGTAGCTGGTGTGTTACATTCAGTTCAAATCCCTCATAATTTCCTCCAACTTTCCACATAACATGTTCTATGGAAATATTAAAAAGACAATAAAGCATTAAAGCAAACCATTATATACAGATTTAGTTCAAATTCATTCTACTTGAACCAAGTAATTTTTTAATGTACTGAATCCCAATTAGAATGCTGTATAGTACTTCTATCCTGTCATAGGTTTTTGAAGTCTACAAATGGCAGATAATAATAACACTACCTCCTAATATCTAAGATCTAAGAAGTCTTATTGGCAATTACTCTATTATGTTCAAAATGATATTGATAATCCCAAATCTTATTTATATAAATAGCAAACCTTGGCATAATAGTAGGGGATATCATTTTTAATTATGTCATTTTGCTGTGAGTTCTTAAAAATTTCTAAAATTGATCTTATTACTCTCCTTATAAATATGTACAGCATAGATTCCTTCCACTGCCTTGGTAACTTTTTTATGAAAACAAAACATATAGTTCCAAAGAATTTGTGTACCTCAAAATGTAACATGTTTTGTCCAGATTAGATCAGTTCAGCCACATTCTTTTATACCTGAAGTTATTCAGAATTGTTGTGTCTTATATGCATATGTACTTGAAAATATTTTAACAAATTTAAATTTGTAAATAACATACTTAATATTAAAAAGAATCTTTAAGAACATTCAATAAATATTAAATGGACTTAGGAATATAACTGTATAATTATAAATATTACAAGTAACAATTTTAATATTAATTATGTTGGTTTAAAAAATGCCAAGCATTAGTGTCAAATTATAAATATGCAGCAGTCCAACTTCACACAGTTCAGAAACACAATTAACTTCTGAATATAAAAATTCTTATTTCACCAAGAAATTGAACTATTATCATCATAAATAAGTAGTTCCTCTGTTCTGTACTTTGTAGTAAAATAATTTAGTGAAGCCACAATGCTAAACATAAGCAATGTGATGATACAACTTCAAAAGCATTCAATTCTGGCACATTATAGCAGGAATATTAAATGAACACTGACATTCACTGAACATTACTTATTGTTAATATCCAGTTTTGAAACTGAAAGATGTCATGCCAGATTTCAGAAGAAATAATTTTAAGTTGAAATGATGTTCAAATAACGATACCTTGTAACATTTCATGGCCAAGGAATACTAGGTAGATTGGATAAAAATGGAGAGAAGGGTTCTTAAGTGTGCAATATTTTAAATTATTTTCCTTCTTTTTGTGAATGAAAGAAAATGGAGAAAGAAACTAGAAGAACTTAATTACTGATTATAATGTGACTTGTGTGGCATCAGTGTAGCAGAGGAAGTTCAATGTACTCACACTGCTTCTAGTACAAAGTGTGCCATCTTCAATATAGCAAGGTACTCATGCTAAAATCACTTATGTTGTACTTACAAGACAACTGACTGGACTGGAAGTACAGGAATTAAGCTAACCTTGTATAAAATTCAATAGCATAATTAGTTGGCAGGCACTATATACAAGTCACAGCCACTGCAATTATGATAACTGGAAACTCCTCAAAAACAAAGTCTTTACTCAAATTGCTGCAATACTTATGTGTGTGTGTGTCTCTATATGTTTACAAAGTCACTGTGCAACTTTAAAGTTTAACAACTTTGGATCTGCACACGACAGAAGCAAATTATAAATGGTATACGGAAGCATATTTCATAAGTTTTGATGCAAATGTTGTTGCAGCTTCTGATAAGGCAACATTCCACATTAGTGGTAAAGCCTACCATCACATTTGGGGAAGTGAGAAATCTCAGAATGTCTAATAATATGAAATATAGCCCCCAAAATTAATATCTGGTTTGTTCTCTGGAAGTCATGCATTACTGATCCTTTTCTTCTTGAAGAAGCATCAGTAAATGTTGCAAACTTTCTTTACCCCTAAACTGCAATGATTAAATATTTCAAGTAACATCTTCCTCCAGCATCATGGCCTTCTTTTCCCCTGTGCTATAAATTTGAGAATGGCATTTCCCCAGACATGTGGATTGATAGGCATGAAATAATGCTTAGATGCTTTGTTAAAGAGGCCAAATAAAAATTAATCCATCAAAATTATGTAAATAACTTTTTTGGTGTGAAGAATCTGATGATTGGAAGATAATAAATATTTCACTACTTACTACTTTTTTATGATCTAATATTATCTTTTATTAAATCTTGAAATTTCCCTGTACATGAAATTATTCTGTTTCCAGAATGACTACAGTTTACTGGATAAAAACAATAGAAGAGATCTACAGCTGAAGCAACCAGTACCAGAACATGAATATCACGGCTGTTACATTGTAGTAAACACCACTCAGTATTACTTAGAAAACTTTGTTAAGTTTATAAGAAACAATATGGTACTACTATAAAAATATTTACATTCTATTAACTCCTTGTAGCCAATATGAACAAGCAATGAAATCACACATAAATTTTCACTATTCCTGTAATTTAGCCCAGCCAGTTCCTAAAAATATCTTAACTTAGTGACTCAAGAAATAAAAATGGCACGTGTAAGTAAACCATCACATTAATTCTCCTCATAATGAACTAAAATGAATACAATACTATTTGTAATTGTTTTCACTGATATTTATCTATTAATTCTTCCAGGGGTGTCAAATTGATGAACAAAAGTTAAAGACAGTTGTCATGCAAGTTTTGAGATTCAATACATTCTTTCAATTTCTTTTAATATCTAACACTGGTACAAGTAGAAACACATTTGGTATTAGCAAAGTGAGGGAATCAATTAGACATGAGTCTTAAGAGATCCCTAATTGCATAAATTTTCAGACCTATACAAGTGAAATTTTCTAGCATAATTATAGAAAATGTTTAACATGTACATGTATGATACATACCTGTACAAGGTCAAAGGAAGATTGGTGGGTGAGAAAGCTGTTGAAATTTTTGTGCACTGTGACTTTTAGAAACCACAAAGTAATTTAAAACCATAAGTTTCCTACAATTTCAGTGTTTATTATTCTTTTGTGAATCAATATTAACACTATTTCCTTATTCTTCCTCCATTATATGCAGAATCTTAACCTGTCATCTCTGAAACAGGTATCTCATTCCACTGATGGGTTTTTAATTCTCTGAGTTTAGTTTAGTTCATTAAAAAAGAGATCAAATACAAAAGATCACTATCTCCACCCTTCAGTAAAAGGATATGAATTTTCACCTGCTGTGGCAGCTGAGTTAACAACAGGTTTTGGTGACGAGTGAGAAGAAAGAGCTGCAGATGTTTCTACATGCTCATTGGTCAATGTAGCTGCTGAAACAGGGGGAAGCTCTGCAACTTGTTCTGGCTTCCCATCTAACCTATGAAAGCAAACAAATGCATGTTTCTTGTAATGCATGGGTGAAAGTGATACAAAGACTGTATGTCTCTCGAGCTAAATATAAACTCACTGCTACTTTTAAAACTACTAGCAGACGACACAGTATTCAATTTTGGCGGCAATATACTGCTTGCAACAGTGTGGTGGCAGTTCACTGCAACCGTGCAGTAGCTGTCATTGGATGCAGTGCTGACTCTTACTTAACGTAAATTCATTACTGCTTACTGTAATAAAGCAACACAAACTTGACCATAATTCATAAGAAATGCTACGATTCTCTTCTGCCTTCAAGCATGCCTAGCAGCATGTAAACATCTGAGGTGATTCAATATGTTGGTCAGATACCAATCTGAATTCAGGATATCCTGGAAAGCATTCAGGCCAATAATTTACCACACTTAAAACATACCTAACCAATATTTTTACATTATATAATGGTATCTTTGACTAGCATGAGGATTTTCTTCACTCCATATTTATACATTTTTGGTACACACAATACCACTACAATAAGGCCTCATCAGTTATGAAGAGCAGCTCTGATCCGTAATGTCACTGTTCACATTTTGCAGCATCAAACTGCAGAAGTGAATTCTTGCTGCCTAAAATGGGTGCTTATGCTAATGCACATACATTATTTGCTAATCAGACTCATGGCTGTGGATGCAGACCCCAGTGAAACACCAGTTTCTTCTGCCAAATGTCTCTGCAAAAATTGGTTTCCAACCATGTATGAATATCTTAAAATTTTTCCTTCAGTTACCAGACACCTCTTGGATTGTTTCTTTTGTCACAAACTGAATGCATGATTAACCACTTTTGGAAAAGTTCTGATACACACAATGCTGTGGGAATCTCTTTCTATGGGTCAACCTCTGAAGCACTTTATCTAGGTTTCCTTATATAAAGCAAAGTAAAAATAAAGCTACCCTGTTCTTAACTGACCATCTCTGTGGTACAGTGGTCAGAGCTCCTGCTAGAGATCCAGAGGTCCCGGGCTCGATTCCTGGCACTACCAGATTTTCTGAGTAGTAGTGGGTCTTGAACAGGGTCCACTCAGCCTCGTGAGGATAACTGATGAGCTACTTGAATGGAAAAGTAGAGGCTCCAGTCTAGAAAACCGAGATTAGCACCTGTGGGGAATCCATTGTGCCGACCACGTGACACCCTCTGCAAAAGTTGGCACTAACTTCGCCGACAAGTGGTGGTCAGTTGCTTGGTATAGTTTACTTGCAGACTAAAAGCCACAGAGTATTTTTTGAGCTTAACTAAGTACCACACCCTGATGATATATGATGTGTGCAGCACCTCTGAACTAGATGGGAGTCATCAGTTTCAGGCCCCAGCTGCTTAACCCCCATGAAAAGAGCCCAGTACTCAGCGGAGAGTAGATTGCATGGGACCCAAAGCCAGTCTGTACACTGTGGAGGGGAGAAAAAATAACTGGCATCTACCAGGAATCAAACACTGATTCCTCTGTCATCCAACAATAACCTAGTTAGGAAAACACTGCTAAATAATATACATCATTACAAGAGTAACATGATTCAGCCCTGAAAAAAAAAAATTTAACAAGAAAACTTCTAATTGCTACTGTACCGATCACAATGTTTGATGACTGCATAAATGACTTGTCATTGTAATGGAGAATTATGTAGTAATTGCCAGCCAAATCATCCATCAAGATCATGATGTTGCCATGTTTCCTTCTTGTTTATATTCTCTGTATAAATCTTCACAACTTAAGAACTAACAGAGTGGTCCCAAGGTCTCAGAAATAATGTGATCTTCCAAATCTATTATACCAAGTCTCTGTAGTGTGCTATCAAAAATCCTGTTTATGCTTCAGTTCATTTAAATTCAAATGACAATTTAACTGCTTGTGCTTGATCACATCTTGAAATTCCAAATATTGTCCTCAGCACCACTCTTGAATGTGTTCAGTCTACAAAGACCATTCCAAAGAACCCATCCAAATCAGATGCCATGTTTAACATGCAATATTTTTTGAGGTGATGAGATTTTAGCCTCTGCCCAATCCCCATGCTGGAGACCACCACTTGCCTGCTGCCCACAACTGTTTATTCAGTAGATTCCCAGCCATCCCCAATATTTATCTACAACCTGGATGAAACATGGGTTCTATAAGGGGTAGGGACCTTCCTGGCTAGCTGAGTGACTGTTAGCTACAGGAGGACACTGTTCCATAGAGTGTACATGCCACAAATGAGTGCTTCTCTAACAATGTTTCACATATTCACTAAAATTAAAGAAACAGGAACAAACCTATACTGTTTGAGGAGCGTACAGTCTCCCCCTTCATTAGTATCCAAGTTGTACACATACAAGGTTCCATCAGCTGATGCCACCAGGAGACGCAAAACTTTCTGAATCCTGACCAAAAGAACAAATAAACAAAGTTGTCAAGAATAACTCACTAATGCTGACAGGCAAATGTACATATAATATTTTCTGCACACCCATCTGTGGTTATAGAAGTCTATGCATACAGTACCAACATTTTCTGATACACTGAAATAATTGTGTTTGATGAAATACTAATCAATCACATGTCCTATTCACTGATTTCTCATGTTTTCACTAATGCTCAGTTTAATACTGCTATTCAATTATATGTCCCATTCTGAAATTTCACATGTCTTTAGCAATGACCAATTTAATGCTGTTAAGTTGGCCATGGACTTAATTTTTTAATAGGCCCTTCATTTGACATGGGAACTACAGTTTCTTACTTCATTTATTTCAAATGGGCCTTTAATCTGACAAGGTAACTGTGTGTTGAGCTGGAAGAATGATGAAAGGAACTGGAGAGAAATTAAATCTGTCGAACCTTAACATCAAGGAATATGGACAAGACAGTAGCTAAGAGAATTTCATGGACCCTATACCAAATTGTAGAATAAAACTGAATGACATAATGGTTAAACAGGTGGGTGGATTTATTTGGGAAGTGAAATAAATTCAGAATGCAAAATCAATAAAATGATCAAATGAAGAATATAAAATAGTTCCAAATTTTATCAGATTATGAAAGGAACATTATGGAACACAGAGATCCCAAAAGAATGTAAAAGAATCTATAAAACACAAGGCTAAAGATGGGGCCTTTACAAACCAAAAACCTGTTTACCAAAAAACAGAAAAATCCAAGCAAGTGATACATTTTTAGACGAGATACAAATAGAAATGATTCTCAGGGTTTGGCCATGTAAAAAGAATAGACACTACAAGGATAATGAGAATTAAAATTTTAAGAAAAGAGACTGTTATGCCGTGGTGGCAGGGGGGCGTAGAGGTATCCCACTGCTGCCACCACTGTTACTCCCCTGCAACAGGGGTGGATTGGTTATCTCACTGCTGTCACCACAGTTACGCCGTGTGACAGGGGGCGTGGAGGTATCCCGCTCTGTCACCCAGTTTAGTATGCTGCCACCATCTTGTTCTGTCAAGAAAACTCAAGTAAACTTATCGATCGCTTACGTCACTAGTCCTGGCTTTAACTCGCAATTCGCCGAAGCTTCGGGAGGGCTGGAGTCGTCAGGGAAGATGGTAACACTTGAGGGGAGGCTAAGTTCAATTAACATCACAGCGCATTTCTATCCTACTCTATTCAACTATGTCGCTATCTACATAATTTATACACTTTGCCGACATCTGTCGGTTCGCATTACATTTGGTTATGACCCTGTAGTACACACATTAGTTCTACTACCCTGTCACCCTGATATTGGGTACTCAGTACCTCTATCTCTCTTTCTCAGTAAACCTAGTCCATCTAGTCTTCACTTTCTCTCCCTGGGGTTTGCACTTTAATATTATCACACTTATTGTTCACGTCTATATGAAGTTGGTTCACTTACTTGATCTGAGGAAACAGACGCTCGCCATCACCAACCAACAACTACTCGTTGCCATCACTCTCTCGGTGATGGCCTCCGGCTGAACTCTATGTCAATTAATAATATTCAAAAGTTTTTCGACTGATTCCTCTAGGGTTTATGTACCCTCTTTTTGCTGACTCGTTGGGTTTCGGGGTGTATTGGCCCGCCCATTCTGACGTGATTTTGGGTCGGTGTGGCCCACTCATTGGCTGTTTATTGAAAGGGGGTTGGCTCTTTCAGGTCTACCGCCTTCTCCGACTCAGCGTTTTCCTCATGCCATAGTATTTATGACCTACTTCATATGGCTTCTTCCTCAATGTCAGCGTTATTACCTGCCGTGCTAGCATTCTGATTACTAAGCTATAGCCTGTTACACTTCTTTGTAAACCCAAGCTTCCTGGTACGTTTCATTATTTCTGTTTCTTAATCTTAAAGTCTAGATACACTTATTCCAAATTTACCCCAAAAAACTATATCTACTTGTACATAATCCTTGCGCCATTACAGAGACTTATGTGATACCAAAGAGGGACACTGTTTAGTCAGATACTGGAAGACTTCAAGAAAAAAGGGATGTGCTGGAAAGAAATAAAAAAGAAAAGGCTGTGAGAAGAAAGAAAAAATAAATAAAGGATTGGAGACATTTCAGCCATTAACCCAGATAAAATGGAAACAATGCTGCTAGTAGTAATGGTAGTGGTAGTGGTAGTTTTTTTTTATTGCTAGTGGGGTGGGACTAAGTCCTGTGTACTGTGGCCACTTCTGGCCTGTTGTACCAGCCCCAGATGATAGGTGAGGGTGATTGTGGTGCAATTGGTGGAATAAAGATTGGCAGGGGAAACCGAAGTACTCAGAGAAAACCTGCCCCAACGCCATTTTGTTCACCACAAATCCCACTTGACCAGACCCGGGATCGAACCTGGACCGCCGCAGTGGGAAGTCAGGGGCTAACCGCTTGAACTACGGCGCAGCCCTAGTGGTAGAGGTGTAGAGGCAGTGGTGCTGGTGCTGGTGGTGTTGGTAGTAGCAGCAGCAGCAGCAATAGTAATAGTAGCACATGAAGAAGAGAGTTGTATCTCCAATGTATGTCCAGAAATGATGATTCTTACACCAAAGATGGCCTTGTACTTAAGGATCATACCTTGAAAATGAATGGGGGACTGAAGGTACAGGTCCACATACTATTAGCTTTGACACTAGATTGAAGTGAGTGACCAGCTTTATGCTTTGGCTGCGTATATCCCCAGGGGTGGGGGGGACGATACCCAATGAATAAGATGGGCAGGCTGCAGAGGTTGTTTGAATGAGGTGTCTATGATGAAAGTGCCATCTGCTGTCAGGAATCAAACCAGTCATCTGGCCCACAACCAGTCACAACATGCAAAGAACATGTTATTAATACTATGGTCACTGTTTAAACTATTCTTTTATTCTTACATCACATAAAATAGTGATAAAAACTCACATGGTAATGGCACAGACATTTCGCAATCCTTGGTATGGAAGGTGAACAGATGCAAATGCCCGGCCCTGGTTAAAAACATCAGTCACTTGGGAGGGGAGATAATTAGCTGATGCAGTGACAGCTTTTGTCAGGTAACCCATCCACCCTTGGTTCTCCTCTGAAGCTTGTCTTGGCCTGAAAAAAAATTCTAATTATATTCTTTCGTATTTTAAAAATTATTACACTATGTGAAGAGTTCCCCCAAAATATTAATCCATAGTTCATAATAGAATGAAAGTAGGCATGGTAAACCATCTTCAATGTTTCCTGTGACATAAAAGGCTTAATTGATCTCATCGCATAGCAAGCTGCATTTAATTTAGGTATAATTTGTTCAATATGTATTTTCCAAGACAGTGTACTGTCTACATATATTCCAAGGAATTTTGTATCAAGTACTTTACAGATTAATTTGTTGGCATAACTGATGTCCAGATCAATTTGGTGGTTGTTTTTAGTTGTGAATGATATGTAATGGGTTTTATCAAAATTTAATGAGAGTAAATTGGCTTCGAACCATCTGTTTAAGGCTTCAAATACAATATTTATGTCATTTTTAAAGTTTTCAAATTTAGAGTTCTTAAATATTATACTAGTGTCATCTGCATATAGAATTGGTTTAGATTTATTGTTGATGGTTTTAGATAGATCATTTATGTAGAGAAGAAAAAGTAAGGGACCTAAAATTGATCCTTGTGGAACACCGTGCTTTATAATTCCCCAGTTTGAAAATGCATTATGACTGGAGTTTTTATTATTTATTTCAACTCTTTGATACCTGTTTTTGAGGTATGATTTGATCCATTCATTAGCTTTGCCAGTTATTCCATAGAAATTTAATTTCGATAGTAAGATATCATGATTAACACAATCGAAAGCTTTTGCTAGATCACAGAAAATCCCTCCCACAATTAATCTGTCATTGAGAGCACTTAAAATATCGTTAGTTAGTTCATAGGTTGCTTTTTCTGTTGTTAGGTCTTTCCTAAATCCAAATTGCTCTTTGACTAATATGTTGTTAGAATTTAAGTGTTCAAGTAGTCTATTATACATAACTTTTTCAAAGACTTTTGAGAATGAAGTCAATATGGATATTGGTCTGTAATTAGAGATGCATTTTCTCTCTCCTTTTTTAAAAAGTGGTTTCATTACAGCGTATTTTAAGCGTTGAGGAAAAGTACCTGATGATAAAGATTTATTACATAGATGATTCAAGGGTGAACTGATGTAAACAGAGCTTGCTTTAAGTAATTTGGTAGAGATTTCATCATATCCATGTGAATTTTTGGGCTTAAGGGATTTAATAATGTTTTCAATTTCCTTCCTTGTTGAGAATTTGAGATTGATATTTGGAAATGAATTGTTAAAGGCACGAGACAGATAGTATATTGGATTATTATTATTATTATTATTATTATTATTATTGGAATATGTTTTCTCAGCTAATGAAAGGAAATATTCATTAAATGCACTTGCGATAGCTTGTGGATTGTTAGTGGACTTCCCTTCAATATTCAAACTTTGTACGTCTTCATTAACAGATTTCTTTCCTGATTCAACTTTCACAATATCCCAGGTGGTTTTAATTTTATTGTTTGATTTTAGAATTTGGCTGTTATAGTTATTCTGTTTGGCTTCTTTAATGACTTTTGACAAAATTTTACAGTACATTTTGTAGTGACTTTTTAGTCTTGGATCATTACTGTCCCTACTGGCCAAATATAGTTGTCTTTTGTGTTTACATGAAGTTTTTATTCCAATTGTTATCCAGGTGGATTTGTTTTTATTTTCATTTTTGACTATTTTTAAGGGAAAGCTTGAATAAAAGATCCTCAAGTATGTGTTCAGAAAGCAATTAAATTTAGAATCAATATTATTGCTGTCAAATACATTGTCCCATGATTCATTACTTAATTTTGTGACAAAATCTGCCATCGTATGCTTGTTGATTTTCCTTACTGTTTGATATTGTTGATTACTGGGCTGAAGGTCAATATTATTTATTTCTATGAGTTGAGCATCATGATCGGATAAGCCATTTATAAAGGGTCCTACAGTATAGTCTCTTAATTTTGAGTTATCAATGAATATATTATCTATCGCTGAACTAGAATTATTTTGAACTCTTGTGGGAAAGTCAACAGTACTGGAGAGATTCAGCAAAACTGAAAGAAGGATATGTCTCATTTTATATCACATTATTGTGTTGCCTTCCCCTCTCTGATCCCTGAATCAATCACTCTGAATGAACTATATGTCATCTGAGGTCATCCTACCAAAGTCATTTTTAATTCTCTGTTATCAAAATGCCCAACCTGGAAGTCATCTGAATTTGTTAGGTGGGAACACCACCAGAACCATTCATTGACTACATTGTTCAGTTCCGTTTGGTGATATATCAGTGAAAATATGCAACTTTTATTAAACTAAGTTCATGGAGCTGAGCCCTTCCTGAGAAGTTGCCAGCTGTGTAGCTACTCAAGAACATGCCAAAGTTTTATGGAACCCAAGGATTTATTACTGTGTTCACAAGAACCCTCCAGTGGTCCATATCCTGAGCCAGATCAATCCAGTCCATACCACCTCATCCTGTCTCTCTAAGATCCATTTTAATATTACCCACACACCTACGTGGTGTGTTCAAAAAGTATCAAACCTTCTTTTTTCCCGTGTAAACCAATGAAGTGCAGGAGGCTCCCTTCAGTGAAGATGTGGAGGGGGACATTCATGCGCAGTCGTGATTTTTTTCCTGCCCGCAGAAAGCGTCAGTCGCTGGCAGTCAGCCTATGAGTGAGGACATGTAGTGACCACTTGTCGGATTCCAGTAAGGTGTAAAATGACGGAAAAACATGAGCAGTGATATTGCATCAAATTTTGCCAAAAGCTTGGTGATACCCAAGTGGAAACCATTTGCAAGATTCAACAGGCTTTCGGGGACGATGCCATGAGCAACTCAAGGATAAAGGAGTGGTACAACGGCTTCAAAGATGGCCGCACATCAGTGAACAGTGAACCGTGTTCAGGCAGACCCTCAACAAGCCAAAATGAGAATGTCATTGAGCAAGTGCAGACTTTGGTCATGGAGGACCGTTGTATCACAGTCCGAGAACTTGCAAACAGGATAGTGGTAAGCATTGGATCAGTACATTCAATTTTGACGAAGGATTTGGGCACGAGTGTCTGCGAAATTTGTACAGACACTGCTAACAATGGAGCAGAAGCAACACCGTCTGGAAATCGCACAGGACATGCTGGACAATGCAAACAGTAACCCCAACTTTCTGAACACCGTGATCACAGGTGATGAGTCGTGGGTTTATGGGTACGACCCAGAAACCAAGATGCAGTCGTCACAGTGGAAACATCCGACATCCCCAAGGCCAAAAAATGCATGTCAGGTCCGCAGCAATGTCCATGTCATGTTGGCCGTTTTCTTCAACTCCCGTGGGGTTGTGGATCATGAGTACACACCACAAGGCCAAACTAACACAAAGGAATACTACCAGGAGGTCCTTCGTCGCCTTCGTGATGCTGTGCAGCGCAAACGACCAGATCTGTGGGCAGCAAAAACTTGGCAGCTTCATCATGATAATGCACCCGCCCATTCTGCCCATCTGATTCAGACTTTCGTCGCCAAACACAACATCCCTGTGGTTCGTCAGGCTCCCTACTCCCCCGACATGGCTCCGTGTGACTTTTGGCTATTTCCCAAGCTGAAAATGCCGCTGAAAGGAACCCGATTTGAGTCAAGAGAAGACATCGTGCGGAATGTGATGGCCCGGCTGATCACCATCCCAAAAGACGTGTTCCAGAAGTGTTTCCAACAATGGTGGAAGCGCTAGAAGTGTGCGCATTACCAAGGACACTACTTTGAAGGGGATTAGGGTTTTGTACCTCCAAATCAATAAATGTATTTCTGCTGGCCAAAGGTTTGATACTTTTTGAACACACCACGTATATCTTGGTCTTCCTAGCGGTCTCTTTCCTTCTGGCCTTCCACCAATATCCTATATGCATTCCTGGATGACTGATTGAGATTAGCTCTTTCTAAAGGGCCCAAATAAGTAGGTGTCTTCCTTTCTCACCTGAAAACAGAAACAGATCCAGTTTCCGAAACATCGTGTGCTCTATTACCTAAAATTTCGGACGATGGAAAAAGTCCCAAACTCCAGTAATTCTGTGTGTCATCCACCGTCAGAACCCTTTAGAATCTACTCTCCATATGATCTCTGTGCATTATTTGTTTACTCACTGTGTCTCTCCCTAACTTCTGCCATCATCAGAGAGTGTTCAGTATCACAATCTGCTGCCCTAAACGATCAGACATGAAGAATACCTGAATGCCATCTCCTATCTATCAAAATATGGGCAATCATGGTTGTGTGTCTTTCCATCAGATGCCCAAGTAAATTTATGACTGTTACAATGTGGGTACATCGTACTTTTGACAATAAGATTTTTTGATGTGACTAAGTTTACTACTCTAACTCCATTATCATTACTAATTTCATGCAAACTCTCATTCCCAATTATTGATTTGAAAATGTCTTCCTTCCTAACAAAATTTTCATATGGTATTCACAGAATTTATTGATTACACGTTCTAGTTCCTTGTAGAAGTTGTCCTTCATATCATCAAATTTATCCTCTGTTGGGTCATGAACATTCAGAATAATCATATCATACTTGCAACCTCTTAGTATTATGTACTATTACTATTACTAACAAACTGTACCCTCTTAACTGCTGATATGATTCTCTTATGTATGAAAAAATATGTACCTAGTTGATGGCCATCATTCCCCTTTCCATAGGAAAATGCAGATTCTCCTACTGGTTTGGTGCCACCCCTGTTCCATCTAACCTCCTGTATTCCCACTAAATCTGACTTATATATTGATATTTCTTTTGCAACTGTCATAAGTGACCTTGGCCCATACAAGCTTCTTACATTCCACGTACCAAATCTCATGTCCATTTTCTTTAGCTTAGGTCATTTATCCAAAGAATCCATCCAGGTCCGTGGCCTTTTGTGACATTTCATAACACACTATTTTTTATGAGGAGGAGTTTTTAACCCCATGCCCAACCCAGAGACTGCTTTCTCAGTACATTCAAACTGCCCTCAGTATCTGGAGGCCATCTCCTCCAACAACAACCTGAGGATGTGCCACGCTGTGGTGAATGCAATTTTTATTAGTGTGTACATTAATGAAACTTTTATTAGTGTAACTTATTACAAAAATGGACACAGTGATTGGTCTGCTCTTCTGGAACCCTAGTGTGCCACAACAATGAGTGCTTTAAAGATGTGTTTACTTTATTCAAGCATGGAGAGTGAGACAGAACGAAAGGGAGAGAGCATGTGTGTGTAGAATTCCTGCCTACCAACCCACCTATCCAAGTACCAACCACATTAAAATAATAACTGGAGATTTCTTTCACAATTTAGAACTAAAAACTCAAATTTATTTTAAGGTCTTGTTATAGTGCTACTAACATTCTCTGAATGTAGTGTGGTTAGACATAAGTAGTATCACACACCGAAACTGCAAAGTGATTACAAATTGAAGTCTAAGATTCTACTGCAAGTGGACTATATGGACTAGGTGAGAGGTCTGGATTAGACATTGCTTCTCACTCACACCAGCACAAATGAATGCTGTGACTGTACTGTAATAATGAGAAACTGTATCACTTTATTACATTTGTGTAAAACTGTAATGAGATAAATCTGACCTCTACCTTGTATCATCAGAGCTAGTAACTTGAAATGTTTCTTCAGTTTCTGAAAGGGAGCTGAACAATAGTGGACAATCGCTCACATTTTATCTAATGATGCTGCAATATCAATGGCTGAAGTCATCCAGTACAGATAATACCAGCAATCAGAATAAAATGAAAGTACAGAGAAAAATCTTTACATAAGATACTGCATAAAACAAATCAGACTGGCCTGAATATGGAATGTGACTGAACTATGACTACCGCCTCTGTGGTCTAGTGGTCAGAGTTCCTGGCTACAGATCCAGAGGTCCGGGTTCGATTCCTGGCGCTACCAGATTTTCTGAGAAGCAGTGGGTCTGGAACAGGGTTCACTCAGCCTCGTGAGGATAATCGAGGATATATTTCAAGGAAATAGCAGCTCCAGTCTAGAAAACTGAAATTAACGGCTGTGTGGATCCGCACTCAGCCTCGTGATGATAACTGAGGAGCTATTTCAAGGAAACAGCAGACCACGCCATAGCTCAAGCAGTTAGTCGCTAGCTTCCTGGGTTCGATCTCGGGTCTGGTTAAGTGGGATTTGTGGTGGACAAGTGGCGCTGGGGAGGGTTTTCCCCTGACAATCTTCATTCCACCAAATTCTCCATCATCATAATTACCCAGGAGAGGCTACAATAGGTCAATCAGTGGCCGCCATGGCAAGTGAACCCAGATGGACTCCACTGCCCAATAAACGGGAGGGGGGAATAGCAGCTCCGGTCTAGAAAACAAAATTAATGGCCATGGGGATTCGTTGCACTGACCACGCGACACCCTCTATCCGCTAAAGTTGGTACTAACTTCGCTGACAAGTGGTGGTTGCTTCGTCGGTATAGTTTGCTTGTGGACTAAAACCACGGAGTTCCCCCCCCCATGAACAATGACAGGGCGTAAAGCCCAAGTCTAGAGATGGAAGTAAAGTATAGATATCATCTCCGGTTAACAGAAACAGATGAAGTGACCACATGCACAGAGATACAGACAGAATAAGAATTTGCAGGAGCCAAATATGACAGAAGTTTACGAAATAACAAAAGAACTGAAATAGCTCTGCTATGTGACTATTGGAAATATTCAAGGAAGAGATATAAGATAAATGGGATAATTCAAACAACTCCACTTGATAGAATCATGCACACTAAAAGCAGAATCACCTGCATGACCCAGTACCTACAGTCAGAAATATTATTGCACTGTAATGATTAATGGAGCACTGAGTTCTGTTTGCGAACATATCTTCAGTTCTATAAGGTGACTCAAGACTTCCTCCCTTAACCAGTCATAACCGGTCCATATGCTTCTCAATGCACGTACAATGAAATCCCTATTTAATCAGTTTCTAGGTGAATTTGCCTTTGTTATAGGGGGCACACGGTAGCATAGTTGGTTGAGGCACTATGCTACAAGCTGGAAGGTTGCGGGTTCGAGTCCCAATGAGGTGGATTTTTTTTCAGTTGACCTAATCCTTCCAGCTGCACTATGGCCCCAGGGTCAACTCAACCTCTAATAAAAATGAGTACCAGGAATTTTCCTTGAGGGTAAATTGTAGCTGGCACATAAGGCTGACAACTTGACCACCATCTGTGAGCTGACTGTCTAGAAAATGTGGGACCCTCAACGAGCCACAACCCTATGGGCCTCCATGGCCTGTTACAGGGATAGCTTTGCCTTCTTTTTTACCTTTTTATATTAAACTGAAAAGTTCATTAAATGAGGGTTATGCAGAAACCTGTATCCTCTTATAAGGCTTACTGTATGTGATCATGGGAAAATTATTTAATAAACTATTTGAACAAATAAAAGCAACTACTTAATAATACAAAATCAATTTCCAAAATAATTAAAAACATGGAATAAACACTGAAAGAACCTCAGCTGAGAATGTAACGATTATGATGCTACTAGCAGCAGGCAGCATGACTTCAGTTCATGATCAATGTGATGTCAGTCACTAAAGATTACAGTTGTGCAGTAATGATTTCTGACAGTGAGAAAATGTGAATACTGACTGTTGTTTGAACAACAGTCACAATAAGTGAACTGTAAGTTCTGGTAAGTCAAAAACTTCTTGCATTATATGCAGGCTATTTATTAAACGAGAATTTACTAATATGGGAAAATAATAAACTCTACATTTGGCTTCAGTTAGAACCAGAAAAAATGTTCATTAAATGCTGGAAAACTACATTGGAATTTTGCTGTACATTTTTTGTGGATATCAAATTTCTTTTTACAAAAATTGTCATTTCTTTTTTAGAAACCTTATAATTTTAGATGACATTACTGGAGATGGTGTCATTTTACATAGTATCAGAGACTGGATATGCCTGGTAAGAAACTAACCATAAAAACTCTGATACTTACACTTCTTTTGGTTCTTCCAGTTTGAATACGTGGACAGTCTCAGTGTTGCTTGAACAACAGAGGAAAGTTGAATCCATGCTGAATGCTAGACTAGAAATGCTCACACAACGTTTCACCCCCCGACGAAACTCGTACAGTTTACTACCATCATGGACCAGGAAAACTCGAATCACAGTCCCCTTCTCTGATGCTGTTGCAACTTTGGTGCCAGATGGGCTAAATCCTAAAGCTGCCAGTGGACTATCATGTGCAGGAATCATAGTCTTCGCATGCTGAAAGGCAAATATATGTTATAATGGGTGGGAGAGAGAAACAGACCATACCACACTAAAACAGTATGAACGTTTTCATACTAATTTACTTCCTTACTTACTTATGGAGCTGAGCCCTTCTTGAGGAAAAGCCAATTCTGCAGCTACTCAAGAATTACCCAGCATATTATGGAACCTGAAGGTTCATTACTGTGTTCACAAGAGCCCTCCACTGGTCCCTAACCTCAGCTAGATTAATCCAATCCATACTATCCCATCCTATCTCCCTAAGAACCATTTTAATATTGTCCGCCAACCTACGCCTTGGTCTTCTCAGTGGTCTCTTTCCTCTGGCTTTCCCACCAATATCCTATATGCATTCCTTTTCTCCCCCATGCTACATGCCCTGCCCACCCATCCTCCTTGACTTGATCATTCTAATTATACTTGGAGAAGAGTACAAGTTATGAAGCTCCTCATTATGCAGTCTTCTCCAACCTCCTGTCACTTCATCCCTCTTCAGTCCAAATATTGTCAACACCCTGTTCTCAAACACCCCCAATCTACATTCCTCCCTTAATGTCAGAGACCAAGTTTCACACCCATACAGAACCACAGGCGACCTTATAGTTTTGTATATTCTAATTTTTATGTTTTTGAACAGCAGACAAGAAGACAAAAAGTTCTGGGCTGAATGGTAGGAGGCATTACCCAGGTTCAAACACCTCATAATTTCCTCCTCAATCAGGTTTTGATTTGTTATTGTCGTTCCCAAATATTTGAACTGTGCCACATTTTCAAAACATCTGTTTTCTATCATTATGTCATGATTTTGCCCTGCATTTTCATGATGAGACAACAACATATACTTAGTTTTCTCTGTGTTCACTTCTAGACCAACCTCTTTACTTGTGTCAATTAATGTTTGTTTTTTTTTCTTTATGGTATCTATATTATCACCCAATAGATTCACATCATTGGAACAGACCAACAGCTGATGTGTCCCGTTTAATTTCAGTCCCACTTGGTATTCCTGGACCTTCCTAATGGCATATTCTAAAGCGAAGCTGAAAAGGAGTGGCGATAAAGTATCTCCTTGTCTTAGTCCATTCTGGATAGGAAATTTATCAGACAAATGTTTACCTATACGGACTTCACTATACGTTTCATTTAAACACATTTAAATCAGCTTAACTAGTTTTATGGGTATCCCAAACTCTATCAGAATATTGTACAATACTTCCCTCCTAACTGAATCATCATGTAATGTGTTTGGAGTAGATACTTCCATGGCAACGCAATAACAGTGGCCCGTTGCATAGACAATGCCAAACAGCATCCCCGGAGATGAACAACAGAAGGCTGCTGAGTAACAACGGATGAGATGAAACTCATTACCAGTGTATAAAGAGCGTTCCCGAAGCAACGGATTTCCGAACATGTGAAATCGAACCTTGGTGAAGGGTGTCCTCTACTGAGTCTGCAGAACACCTACATAAGCCAAGAGCTACAGACAATAATACAGTTGGAACCTAGTTGCCATACTATACAGTTGAAAGATAGCCGCCGCAGAATACAGTTGAAGTGATAACAATTGTAAAGAGTGTAAGAGTGAGTATGCAATAAAGATTCGCCAAATCCGAGACCCAAGTAAAGTTATTTGTCGCGTGACACACAAACACGTGACAACTGGTATTAGAAGTGGGATCAGTTCGGATTCTCTGAGACAAATTTAAAAGATTTGACTTACACATGAGCTGAAATGGAGTCACAGCAGATGATGGAACTGCTGCTGAAGGAATTCAGAGCCATGCAAGCAAAGGCAGACGCCAAGCAGGCTAAGGCGGAAGCCAGATATGCACAAATGATGGCTGACTGGAGATCCTGGCGGGAAAAGATAGACGCCAGCCACAAGGAGATGGTGGCCGAACTCAAACCCGAAGCAGACAGAAAAGCTGCGCGGGAAAAAGTTGAACCCGAAAAAGACATAGAGATGACTGCCTGCCAAGAAATGGAGGCACGTCAAGAAGAGGAGAAGCCGACCTCACTGGACAGGAAACTAAGGTGGCAGAACAAAAAGAGGTACCCGTAGAAGACGCCAAAGTAATGCCGGTCGGAAAACTGAAGAAAAAAAGGCATAGGGACAAAAACTGGCCGCGGAGCACCGCCGTCAGAAAGCAAAGGATTTTACATGTGGAAATTGTAATCCCCAGAAGAAATTGGCCATCACACACAGAGGGACGAGCCACCGTGCAACAGTGGCATGGTAAAAGCGGGCAACCGACAAGAAGATGTCTCGTCGTGCAGCAGTGGCACAACGCAAGAGAGACATCGTAAAGTCGTACATTACCCAGGAAAAGTGTCACACACAGAGAGAACTGGTCACTCCTAGAACTAGGACAACCCACCGTGCAAGAGTGACAAGGGATAATGCCGTACTGGATGAAAGTTTTAACAGAATAAACAAATGTTTTTTTTACTGAAACTGTAAAGACTGAATACAAATTGTTCCAGGAATGCTTCACAATGCCACCACAAAGAAAACAGCTGCAATCATGTGATGATCCCTTACACAAATTTATAATTTCTATTATTTCAAGCAGTGCATGAAAACTGCTCAGACCATGTTTGGCATAAGGCAAATTCTACCGTGAAAATGGCTGGAACAGGGTTTGGCAGTGAATGTGCTAACTTAATGAAGTCCAGAAATGTTCATACATACTGCTTTCAGTTCTAATCAATGGTCATGCCAACTAATATGAGCAGAGAAGTTACTGTAATTTAAATATACACAAGGCACAGGATGCTCCAATACAGGACTGGGATTAATTGCAAACAACACATACTTACACTTGCTTGCTAGTGGTAATTAAACAATGTATTTTATTGGATATGCTTAAGCCAATGATTTTGTTAAATTTATCACAAGTATTTCATAAAGGAACTAATTTCTCAGTAATACACTGTAACATCCTGCTGCAATTCATTTAGTATCAAATGGTTTCATAGTCTCACTTAGTAAAAGCTATTCACTTTATAAGGTTTCCTCATTTACAATTTTAAAACACCTGATGATGACCTAATACGTCGAAATATGTAGTGAATAACTTTTAATATGTTCTACAGAAAGAAGTGCTGCACATAAGACGGTGAAACCATTTGAAACTAATTTCTCGTTTTTATATTATTAAAACTTTTGATTTTGTGAAAAGCAGTACAAATACTTTCCAAGAGAATTCAATTATTTTATGGAAATTTCCATTGACTGAATCTTGTAATTTAAAAATTAATTACTGTATGTATATATGAGATGAGCCTGGGAATAAAATACTTTTCATAAATCTGAAATATCTGTAAGTGCAATACTTCATATCAACATTTCTCCAATCATGAAAGTTTTAGTGTTGCTTATTCTAATTCCCCAGGTTATATTAAAAATGTGTTTGCATATAATTATGTAATTAATCATTTAATAACATATAAAATACATCCAAGACTCAACTTACAAGATTGATAGCATCAAAGATTTGAACTTCTCCAATAGTGTTGGATCCAGGATAAGCTAGAAAGCAGTTGTCACTGTTGATAGAAAGTGTACAAAGTCCTGATGGATTTGGTGGTGTGTCACGTATTGTATGTAAAACCTTCATATCTCGAATATTATGGATGTATAAAGATTCTTCCAAGCACACCACTAGCCTCTGCAATGAAAATATAACACAAAATCAACCATTTCAATTACTTGTGTACATATTTTCTCTTGGTGTATGTATGAAATTTATCAACAGGAAATTTTTGTGAGCAATAACTGTCTGATGAGCATCAGTCACTCATCAGGTTGACATTGACTAAACTAAATTCCAAGCAAAGGAGGGTATGTATGACATGCTTCCCATTATTAGAAGATGGTACACAGTGGTGCAAATCAGGTCATGAGTTGCCAAGTTAACCATTCCAAACATCAGTAAGACAATTACACAGGATTGCAGTATTGAAAACATAAAGAGTCCAAGTTGCAATAAGATCAGGTAGCCAAAATCCAAGGAACTGACCGCCTATTCAGGATTATCTGAATTCTCCAAGGAAATAATGTGTTTTAAAAAAGCATCTGTGTATCTAATGTCCCATATGTTCATCACAGTGAATATAAGAAAATACCGTATATACAATGAACATGACCTACTGAAAACAGTGATATAGAAAAGTGGTACCAGAATTAAAAAACCAGCCTAGCATCTTATGACAGGCACTGAATAAATATGGTTAAAGTTATTTAATCTCTGCCCCATAATAGAACAACTTCAATGATATGGTAGATCAAAAGGCTTTTAGGTACACTGCAGAACTAGGAGCATTGCACATATCTGATCTGGCACAACTGTAAGCTTGACTGTCTACATGTGAAAGTGTCACCCTACTTGTCCAACCAACACAATAAATGGACCACTTTATAGCCAATGATTTTGGCTGGCTGTCGACAATGCTCCCTAGATGGGCAGGGTGTCTAAACAGAGAATGAGACAGGGGCACGACTCAGTTACAATCCCCTTGCTTGTGTAGTGACTAGGAACTCAAGCTATAGGCATATCAACTAATGGAAAATTAACCTGATGTATGATATATAAGTACAGAGTGACATCACCTGAACAAAACAATCAAAATGGTTGCACAGATCAGTCACAAAAGACTGTATGAGAAATAAAGAATTACATTGCAAACAACTTGTGTGCAACAAGTTTCATCTAGTAATGTGACTTTAGCTAAAGATAGCCCCATGCTAACCACCATGAGCCTTTAGCAGAGATAAATATACAAGGGCTATTTGGAAAGTAACCTGTGTCTATTTGAGGCAACTAATGTAGGAGCAGGAGAGAGCTTGCATATGTGACATAGCGTCACATGACACACTGCCCTGTAGACCATCACATATCTGGTCATCCAGTGTTTGTTCTTTTATCTGCAGAGTGAGTTATGATGTGTCCTGTGACAGATAATCCCATCAGCTGCAAAATTTGTGCTGTTACCTGCTTCCTTTATGCTAGAAACATGAGTGCTGTGGAAATCCATCATGAATTATGCATGGCAGTTTATGACCAGAATTTAATGAGTAAAGGAAGTGTAAGACAATGGTGTAGATTGTTCAAAGATGGGTGAACAAATGTTCATGATGAAGAGCGCACTAGATTATGTATTTTTTTTACTAATAATTTTTGTTCTCATTGCTTCTTTTCTTAATGGCTCAGTAGAAGTTACTTTCTGAATAGCCCTTATATATTAAAAAAGATCACAACTTGAAAAGAGCAGGTCAAGGAAGTGTGCGTGTACACACACACACACACACACACACACGAGTTAAACGTCCAACTAACAGGATAATGTAACATAGAACTCTATTTGTGTATATAAGAAATAAATTCTTATTTTGCCAATCACAATAAATAAATGAATAAAACCTTACCAGTAGCATATTCAGTCACATGACAAAGGTCCCATCTAAAATCCAACTAACAAGTCCAAAATCTGAATTTAAAGAATACCTCAACGTCAGAAACAGAATTTTACATACTGTCATCCCAGACACTCAAGCATAGAGATAAGCAGGAGCAAATGTAACTGCCAAGTACACATTACTAGATGACCAAAGGGAAGGGATTGGTCCAAGGGAAACATTTGTGGGTACCACGTGATGAGTCAGGAGAACAGCAAGTTCGTGTCAGAAGATGTGATAGAAACTAAATACAAGAGAGGGCTGACCAGGTATGGCCACTCAGCCAAGCTATCAGAACAGCTCACATGTCTTTATCAGCTACTCTCTCCACAAATGAAATTAATTCATAAAATATCACTTTCAATTCAACTAATCAAGTTTCTACTTTTTCAATTTTCTCTTCTCCATGTCATCCAGACCAGTTCTGGGGCCCACCCAGCCTCCTATCTGATGGATACTGCAGGGTTTTTCCTTGGGGATACAGCAGCTGGGGCATAACACTGACCACTAACCTTCAACTGGTGCCAAGGTCAATAAAATGTTGATCTATATATCCACTACTCCATACGCCTTCATGGCGTAGTGCTTAATTATTTAAGCACATGGATAACTTTGCCTAAGAGATTTCCTAACAAAATTTCTGTATGTATATTTGTACATTTCATTGTTAAATATTCAGCAGTTTTGGAAAATTTCAGAAAAATATATGCAGAGAGAGAGAGATATATATATATATTTATGTATAAACCTTCTTTAGTATGAGTTATATTTTAAATAAAGTGAAACAAAGTTTAAAATGTATGTATTTAACAGCTGAACTTTCTTCATATGTCTCCTGGCAAGAATACATATTTACTTGTGCTATGTAGCAGACAGCACTCTCCCCAACTTCGTACTGGCCTGTCATCTTATTTTCTTTTAGTCAATGATGTAAGTACTGAAATAAAATTTATGGTTACATCCTTCCCTACTCCTTATGAGAAACAGTCAGATGACAACCATTATGATCTCAAAGTCTACTTTTAGTCATTTAATAGATGCTTACCGCCCTATTTAGTTTGACAGCAAGTATGGTGTTAGAATAGCTGTAATTACAGATCTCTGTGCCCTTCTTGAAGTGACACACTTTCAGCTTCCTGGGAGAGGTGAGACTAACCACTGCCACCAGACTGCTACTGAACAATCTTTCCACAATGCAGATATCTTCAGAACCTGCATAAATAAGAATATTTTCCCTGATGTGCTGCAGCAAGAACAAACATTATAATACTCTTACCACTGAAGGTATTGTTTTGCTATGCCAACAATAATATTTGCCATTGCAAGTACTTCCACTCTACACATTTTTTACATGTCAAATGTCCATAAAACATTTCTCACATTTATGCACTTGCTCAGTTGGATAAACATTCTCCATAAATTGGCTGCAAGGTTCATTATTTGTTACTGTGGACAACACCATTACTCCAAACACAAAACATTTTTATTCAGTGAACTGATGAGTTACACAGTAATTAGACTATCATAGGCTCTTTTATTTTGTATTAGACTATCATAGGCTCTTTTATTTTGTAAAGTATTCTGAACACAAGTGGTGTTTTGGCATACAATTCTAATAAGGGAGGCTAAAAGTACTTAAAGCAGATCTCGTGCAACAAGTAACAGCATGCATTCCATTTTTTTTGAGTGGAGTGACAAACATGAATGAGTTCACTTAGTTGAATGATGTATGGAGACATGAAGGTCAGCCCACTGGCAGGCTTTGTGCCAGGTAAATCATCTCATAACAGGCAGATGTGCCCCCCACATTACAGCTTCCCCCTTGATACCACTTGCTGCATGAGATCTGTAAAATGTTTGTACAATCCTGCACATACGACATCAGCATCCCAGGCCTAAATTGTCTTGTAGAGAAAAATATTATCTTATTCTCTTCTATTAATATCCAAGGCCTTTGTTGTGTTGTTTTGGGAGTAGGAAGGAAGTAATATGCCTTGTAAAATAGCATCATTTGAAAATGCTTACAAAATAAAATCCTGCCAAGATGGTTAGCCTGGCAGGAAGTAACTAAAAGACTTCCAAACTGTGACTGACATACTGTAAACTTCCATGTCTGCAATGATAAACTGCTTTTTGGCTTATTTAATGACACTTAACCAACAGTATGGGATATATACAGCAACAAATTGTAACCGCACCACTGTCATGCACCCATTTAAATTTAATTAACTTCATTAATTAGAAATTTAATTGTTTCACAGTTGCATGTTATGAACAAGTTAGTGAGCCATAGGCCTACTCTTGCATGTAAGAATTAGCTTAATCTCAAACTTGCAGTAGAACAAGAAAGAACCCCTGTCGATTTTTCATAGAATTTTAGCTTGACAGTGTAACTGCGGCAATCTTTGAGAATTCAAAGCTTGAGAGTTTCTACAACTCATAATTCTTAAGGAGGAGGGCCAGAGACTGACGCTTAGGCTTGAATCCATCAAAGACCTGTTGAAAGTTACGTTATGTCTTTAAGGGCTAAAATTCAAAGTCACAGTGAGCTGACTGGAAATTGGGGAAATAAAGTAAACTCCCTAATTTAAAAACCATCCACTAGAATTTTGGGGTGTGACAGAGCCAAGAAGCTGCTGGACCAAGGACCTCACAGTTTGGAGAGAAGTCAGTCATCAAAGTCAGTCACACACAGGCTCTTGAACCATTCAGAAGCAAAACTTGTATCAGTCATTTGAAAATTTGTTGTCTGTACTTGTAAGTATTAGTAACCAAGCAGTAAGTTCTAAAAGTACTATCAATACAAGCAAAAAGTGTTGCGCTTCAAAGAAACAAAAACTAAAAAATTAAGCAAGTTTATAAGTGAAATTAGTAATTGAGTAAGAAAAAGGGCATAAATGTTATTAAACAGTTAAACTTGATATATGTACGTGTGTAGCATTGAGCCTATTTGCTGCCCCTTGGAGCTAGAGGCCGCTATAGGCCTTGAGAAAGAAATCCTCAGCTCTACCGACTACAACGAACCTCACTTCCTTATAAATAAAACAGCCTGAGATAATTAGTAAGCACTAATTAGACCTCTATGGTCGGAATGAAAAGAGCAGTGAGAAAATTATAAAAAAAAAAACAATTAATTGGGAAGGGCACAAAAGGAAAAAACTTCACCTATTTTGAGATATCATCCTAGTATTTATCTGCAGGGAGTAAGGAAATAAGTGAAAAACCTCAATCAGCATTATTTCCGGACCAATATTCAAACCTGAGAGCCATACATAAGATGCAAGAGTGCAAATTACTACAGCACGTCTGATGTTAACTTGTGATTGACATAAAGAAACCTCTGAAAGGTCTCTAATGACTATTTAGAGTCATGGTTTAGATTTTTAAAGGCTCAGGCACATTCACTCATCAACTTTTAAACTGACAGTCATTCACATGCTTTACTAATCAATCTGCTTTTTTAAGTTCATCCACTGAAATCATGATTCTTAGAGGAGAAATACATTAAATCAGACAGGAAACTACTATTCAGTTTCAAATTAACAGTCTTCTGGGATGCAAACACCTATAGTTTTGTGTCGATTATCAATAAAACATAGAAAATAATCACCTGGATTAATTTTTGACATTTCCTGACCAACACTGGTGCCGCCAACTCCAAGGAATAAGTTCCTCCAAAAGAGTATTCTGTCAAACTACATGGCATTACATCCTAGAAGACTGTAATACTGATATTTACTACTGTAACAACCTCAGATCTATATATTCAATCTAAATACTACCTTCACAGAAACAGACCAGCAAGAATTAGGCAATATTTGTACACACTTCTTTCATGGAATCAGTGATTCTGATATGCAGCAAAGATACCCAAGACAAATTTGTTAGAGAGGGTCAAGTCTTTCAGTAGCAACAAACATTAGGACAGAATTAGGAAGATTTTAAGACCAACACACAGACTGGAGGATAATATTACAGTGGGTCTTAAAATGAACATATATCATTTTTGCCATTAATGCAGCAATACTTCATTATTTATTTATTTATACAGCACACACTACATGTTTCGACCTCAAATGGGTCATCTTCAGGTGCTGCAAGTTTCTCACATACTATTACTGAACTGCAATGCTAACATTTCCAATTTTATAAATGGTTCATACAAGTTAGTTTTTATTCAATTCATAAACTTGGCAAAACTTAGACTAGACTTTAGTTAAAATTAACAATAAAATACAATAAGATAAGAATAAGAATAAAAATCATGCATGTGATAAAGTTATATGCATAAGAATAGGTTAAACCTAATTTAATTATTAGATGATCCTAAATCCACAATTTGATATTTAAAAATGATTTAAAAATGATTTTGAAATGTTATAAGCTGTGAGCAGCTTCGTATCTGTTACTGCAGTAGACCACTCATAGGCTTTGTAAAATTTCTTCTACTGTTTGCTGCATTGGCTCGCTTGATGGTAAAAATTATATATGTTCACTGTATATATGCAACAGGATTAAATCCTTAAAAATAGTGGGGTCTTAAAGAAGATGAGTATTTGGAAAACTGTGTCATCAACATGGAGTATCACTCAAGCTTCAGGTAGAACAGGCATTCTCAAACTTTGTGTTGCTGAAACTCCCTAAAATAATAGACAAATTTACACAATCAGCACCATCTCTAGCACTCAGTGAAAAGCGCAGTTCAGCAGATTGCTGGAGGTTCCTCTCAACTGTGAGGTCACAGCAGGAAACTCTCTGCACCTACAATAAGCTACGAAACATTCCTGTACAGTCATAAGTAGATATGTGAAATGTTTCACTGATTGCAGATACATTTTCCAACAGAACATATATTGCATCTTACTGACTTGCCAAAACTATAATTTAAATAATTCATGATAATTTTACAACTCCTATTAAAGTAGGTCAGAGGATCATCAGCTACAGCTTAAGAATCTGTGAGCTAGACCACATAATTTAATAAACTGAGAGGTCGGGACACTTAAGGGACTCCAAAGGATTTAAGGGTGTAAATAGAAAACGGAGGAAAGTGAAGAGCTTGTGTAGCCTTTTGAAAGTTCACTGATATTTTGGAGGAAAATGTGACCTCCACCTTCATGGTGGAAAATATGCCAAACAAGAAACCAGCATGAAGCAGGTGGTAAGGAGGGCACTCAGCCTTCTTCAGGGCCAAAACGTAAACTAAGCAAGAAACCAGAAGAAACAGACCTGCCTCTGCAGGTCTCTTGCCTGACTTATTCTTTGACCCTAAAGATGGAGTAGATATTCTCCTCCAAAATACCAGGCTCTCTCTGAACTACATGGTGTTAATACCCAGAAGACCTACTCTTCAAATATATTACATACTGGATCTTTCACTGATGCAATTTCTGACATTAGTGCTCTCATCATGTTGCTTCTCAAACATTTATTAGATCATAAAACAAAACAACAGTTTTCCTACAGCTTCAGGTGCTGAAGTAGTTTCTTATCTTCCAAATAGGACCTTGTAATTGTAAACAATCTGGCCATCTGCTGTAAACAAACAGGTCACACACAGTGGAATGAAACTTCGTGTTCATATATTACTACCTACAGCAAGTTAAAACAAGTTGCTGCTTCAAGATGCCCTCTGAATTCAAGATAAATTATTCATATATTATTGTATACATGAAACAAAATGCTTAATGATAAGAGAAAAACCGTGAAAAGAAGCAACTAATGATAAAATTCATTGGTATTGAAATATTTCTTCACATAATAATCATTTCTCAGAATGAACTTTGTATGTATTATTTGTTACATTGCCTATACTCTGAAAAAAACAACAAAAAACTCTTAAATAACAAAGTCTGTCAAATATGTTGGTCTTGAGGTCCTCACAGCAGTGACTGTGATGTGACTGGGATGTAATGCCATGTAGTCTGGTACAAGTCTACCAATATATTTCTGAGCAACTTACTGCCCCCATCTGCAGGGATGCAGAGTAAACCAAGCATGTAACAAGCAAGAAGCACGTGTCAGTATATTCCTTCAAAACACTGGAATTTCACCAGGCTACATGGCATTATATCCCAGAAGTTAGTACCATTCAAGTCTCGTAGAGTCAGATTTGGACTACATATGGTTACTGTAGGCACGATTCTAATGCATGTTGTTTAAAGTGAAGGCCATAACAAACTACTTATTACAACAATAAGTTTATGTCATGCCTACATACATCAGCCCTACACCTAGCAAGAACATGGCAGCACTTTGTACCATTCACACTTACCATTTTCATATATCTGCTCCAAATTGTCAACAGAACTCAGTGAGAACAGACGATAACCAGTTTTTGTGCCCACAGCCAGAGAACTGTAGAGTAAAAAGAAAGAAAAAGAAATATTTGGCACAGTACATACAACATGGTGGAATACTTGCCTGAATATACGTATGATACATACTATTATTATCAAAAAGTTTAATTACTTACCTCAATGAATCATTGAATGATATATGCATGATTGACATTCTCATACACATACAACCCTCCTCCTTATTTTCAATATGACGGCACTGATCTTCTGATGAATGTCATTCGTCTCCTTCTAAACGTTTGCATAATACGTCCTACTTTTAAAAAAATGTGCTTTCACTTCGGTTACCAGCAAGGAAACGTTTCATCATGCAAAAATATTTACGAACTGCCTCTGACACAAATAAACCTGACACATCAGCGCACCAACTCCAAAAAAAAAAGGATAAAAAAAATGGTAACTGCTATTAATGCTTATCACTGTTGAGAGCACGAAAACTGTGGAACAAAGAAATTACAACCTATCCACTGCACTTGCACAAAAATCTGTGAGCCTAAGCTATGACAAATGTAATGATACTTACGTACAGTCCTGATTAAAATTAACAAAGAAAACGCCACTAGCAGGATCACCTCCTTGATTTGCGAGGTTCATTAGTCCTGATATGCCAGCCTTTAATCCCTGCGTCAACACATCAACGTTTCTAGCAAAATTTTGCATATATATTGCGTGAATGTCTACGACCTTGGTACAATCACTCCATATCGACCATGGAAACAGCTAGGATAAACAGCTGAGCCTGGCGTTACGTGTTTGTTTACCGTTCTTGAGACTTGGAACTTCGAACTTGGAACTTTCCAGTGTAATTATGCCGCTTAATTAGAATAGCAAAGCCACCTGAAGATTATTCGCGTTCGTGAATTTGTGAACTTCGTGAAGAATGCAGCCGTCTGGGATGTGAGTTTGTGTAGTCGGAAAGAACTCTACTGATTCCGACTTTCCGGAGAAACGTACTATCTAAGCTTCCCCCTACTACTGTATCTTAACATCCTGTTTCCTGTTTAGTACTAGAATTTATTTTTCAGTTTTGTTTACCGCCCAACATGCAACAACATCAAGAGCTAATATTATATCCTTGTCAAATTCGTCATGCACTACATGTTTCCATATTTTAGTTATGTAATCAAGCACGTAAGGAATTTTGAAAGCCATGTGCAATTCGCGGGAGTGCTGTTGTGAACACGGTAATGAACCTTCAGGTTCCATAAAATGCTGGGAAATTCCTGAGGTTCCTGAGTAGTTGCAGAATTGGCGGCTCCTACGGAGAGGCTCAGCTCCATGAGTAAGTAAGTAAGTAAGTAATGTGCAATTTGAGGAATGGTGTGTGCCTGTCAAGATTTCCAGCAGCACAGAATACTGTTCTGCAAGCTCTGTAGTTTCAAGATGCGAGCGCCTGCTGCATACTCACAGGTGGAATAGGCATGAATCATAACTGACCTAATAAGAGCTTCGTAAAGTATAAGTGTAATATTTGTATTTAATATAGGATTTGAGGTTCTCACAGCTGTGGCTATGAAGAATTTGACGGACTGCACGGCGTTATAATCATATCCCACAAGTCATGGCTCTTCAGTGGCGTGTATTCTATATATGCTTATTGCAAGGCAAATAAAACTAAACAGGCATATTTAGAAGAGTTAAAGCCCACTTTTGAATAGAGTATAGGTCCTTACATACATGCAAAAGGCCTTGGCTACTGTCCTTTCTATATGATAACTACACATCATCCTGCTGTCAAAGGTGACACCAAGATATATTACATTATTTACAAAGGGAATGTCTCATCCGTTTAGTCATAGTCCATTGCTAGGTACTCCAAGTTTTCTGGAGAAATAGGTTGCCCAAGTTTTCCCTTTGTTGCCCTTAATGTTTCAGCACTCACACCATGAATTCACTGCTGTGAGGCCTTGTTGCAATTTGCAGAGAACATGACTTTTGTGTTTCTCTGTCGTGTAAATGCAGGTATCATCTGCTAACAGAGCAAGATGAATTCTAGGTGACGCTAGGGCATCGTTTATATGTAGTAGGCTATACAATACTGGAGCAAGGATGGAACCTTGAGGCACTCTTTCTACTATTTCGCTTGGCATAGAAATTTTGTTTTCTACCAAAACTTTAAATTTTCTGATAATGAAAAAAGAAAGAATTAGCTTAATGGGGCTTGTCAAAAATCCTAATTTTGACCAGAGTGCCGTGTTGTGTCAAAGACTTCCTGGATATCCAAGAACACAGCAGCTGTCAACAAATTTTTGTTGAAATTCAGGGTTATGTGATCCACCAGCCTTATATATTGGAGTGTTATACTGTGACCTGCTCGAGAACTGAACTGACTTTTATTTAATAAGTTTCTTTCCTCAATGTGTTTTTGGATAGTTCTTAAAATGTGTTTTTCAAGTAGTTTTTCAGTAGTGGACAAGAGGCTAATTAAACATAAGTTTTGGGGAAAGTTTGCATCTGTACCAAGGTTTGACAGAATTATCATTTTTGCTTCCTTCCAAGGTGCTGGGAAGTGACAAAGCTGAAGGCAGTGTATGTATGTATGTATGTATGTATTTCGTCTCTATAGATCATTGTTACACGATATGTTACATTTGTGTGATTGAAGGGATTTGTTAAATGCACAAAATGTCTTCTTGGAAGATGCCAAAGACATTAATTTCAAATTCCATAAAAACCAAAGGTCTTCCCTAATTTGAAAGATTGTATATCTTTTAAGATGTCACAGGGTCAGAAATTAACAGGGGTGTCTTCATGGATGTTATTAACAGTCAAAGTCAAAATCAGATTTACTTTATGACTGGCAGCAGTTTGTCATGACATCAAGCTCCTTGAGACTCATGACCAGAGACTTTTTTCAACTGAACCCATGCGGTAATAGTCATTATGTAACACCCTCTTGGAAGAGAAGATGGGTTTCTCTCTTATGAATATGTTTGGTCTTTTATCAAGTGTACACATCACATATATAGCACGTTATTGAAAATTCTTCCTTTTGCACTATAGAAAAGTCCTCTGTCAGTACAGGCTTTGCAGAGCAGATCATGCCTATCTTATGTATCTTATGCTAAGAGAGTAACTATGAGTAGTTATAGAGTGGACATTTCCTCAAGTATACCTAATGAAATCAAGAAGTTGGCAATCTCTGTAAGTTGACTACCCATCTGTCTTGTATTTTCATATTATTGTTTTGTACATGTTTGAACCTTCCTATATTGACCTCACAGAAGAGTATTTCATTTTTTTACTCCTACCAGTCTGTAAAAGAGAAAATTTCTCACTCATTTTTCTTGGTATTTATACAAGGTAAAGTTGTTCCTGTGCTTAAATAATCAAGCACCACCTCATGAAGAAGTATGGGGAGTGGAGGTATAGCTTCATGAATTCATAACACTGGTGCTAGGTGGAGGTAAGTGGCCAGTTTTGTACCCTAGACTTCTTACGCCAGGGGAAGATGCCCTGGTATCTGCTGGGTAGAAGACTTTGTGAACCCTAGAGCCAGTCTTGATGTTTGCCTCTGCAGGGAATCTAGTGTGGCTGTCAAGCCTGTAGCCTATCAGTGTACCACTTGAACTAACCCACCTCCCATCCAGTTGTTCATGCATAACACATGACTATACTGCTATAACATTAGTGTTATTAAAGTTATATTGATCTTATTGAAATTTCTCGGAAGAGTTTCAGTGTGTAAAAGACAGGAACATGGTATTGAATGTAAAACTCATTAAGATCTCTTAAGTAAAATGAACAAATACATAATCCAATTATGAATGCAAGATCACAAAAATGCCTTTGGATAATATTCCATTCTTGTTACATGTACATTAAAATTTGATTTCCTTAGTAGCATTTGTTTTTATGAAACAACATATGCCTTTTCATAACAGTAAGTTATATTATGCTATTATTCAAGCAAGGCAGCTGGCCTAATTAGTAAATGCATTGTGGCCATAGTAATTTAATGAGTAAGTTCATGTAAGTTTATAACTGTATTCCTCTATATACAAAACTGAAATGTGACAGTGAGATGGTAGTTAGGAAATTATGCAATTTGGGTTACAGTAGTAACACATTTTTGAGGGTTAACATGTTTCATGAACATGAGTTGTGTAGGTCATGAACTAGTGAGCAGTCTTTTCTTTGGGTGTGTTGCATCTGTTCTGTGAATGTTAATATTTTAATGTTGATATATGAAGTGTATTTGGTATTTATCATGGTATGTGACTTCCTTTATGCATATTTGGAAGGTTTCTTTCATTTCCTAAACACACATTTAGATGTCCACTATTGTAAAGTGTAATGCGCGATGCAATGATTGCAAGAAGGAACATGCATTGCTTGGTAATTGGTGGTAAACACTTCAACAATATCTGAGCTACAGCTAAGTAACCACTCATAAAAAATAGGGGCATTGTTGGAGACAGTGTTCTCTGCTGGGTGAACCCCGAGGCTATATGATGAGGACACTAGGCCAACTTAGAGCAGTTCAGCTGAAAGTCAGCCTGTGAAGAGAAGTGGGTGTGAAATGTCTGCCAACCTGGAACTTAGGTAGTTGGGTTGTCAATTTACAAGGGTTCTGCATGTGCAGCTGTGACAAGAGGACCTGAGCACTGGAAGCTGAAGAATCTCCACTATGTTAAATCTGTTGCCAGGAAATGGCTAGTGAAGACTGTAAGAGACTGAAGACACTAGTCTGTGTGTGTCAGTGATCTGCAAAGTGTAGTCCTGAGGGGTGCATATAAATGGTCAATAAATCCATTCAACAACCCATATCCCATGCATAATAACCCTTAAATATGCAACAATATAAACCAGTTCATTATAATCATGTGGAGAGCTCTATTCTGAAACCAACAGGATAAACCAAGTGGAGACTTGATAGGTCTATGCAGGTAATATGAGAGTAATAGTTTTGCAATTTCTAAAATTTGTATCTCAGTGAATACCATAAGACATATTTGAGTAAACTCAATTGAGATTCCCTATTCTGCATAACTTTCATACTGGCTCTGGGGCACAACCTCTGTCCTATACAATGTGGACTTGAGGCTATTTCCCCACAAATAAAGCCACAAGGGCCACAAGGGTGTGCAGGGTACACTCACCTCCATTTATTGCTGCACCCACACATCTTCCTGGTGATGTACTTAATTGTTTAAGCCCAGGGGTAACCTCACCAATACCTACCAGTTCATGTCTCCTGTTAATTTAATGGGGATTCAAGAACACGGTAATACTAAACTTTGAAGTGCATATGAATGTTTAATCCCATTATTAGCCTCAATAATAGACTCTACTAGAAAACAAACAAGAATATATTATATATGACTTGAAACTACACTGGCAAGTGTATACACTATTTGCAGAAGTCCTACAAAGATTGGAGTCTGCAGTACAGTACAGTGATCCCTGTGCTTAACTAATTAAGCACTATGCCATAAGAGCGCGTGGGGAGTGGATGTATAGATCCTTGAAATAACTTATGCATCGATATACTCGTATACAACATTATTGGATTGGGCCCTCAATAACCGCAGGTTTGTGTCAGCTTCAGTACCTGCATTATATGTAAAATTAACATTTATTTTATTTCGGACTTTTATCCAGTGACATGACAGTTTACCGTAAATTTCAAACTCATGCTTCACCAATGCTGCTGACACAGACTACTTAAATTATTCATATTTATGCCTCTTTACAGAAATAATCAATTAATGTATTTTTTTGGAACTGATGACTGCATTTTTTTTCAGAACATGAGTATTACTTAATACTAATCACATGCAGAAGACCACTGTATTCACTATTTGTTGTTCTAGTCATGTCATCACTCCTTTAATATTTACTTGTATTTTGGCTGGAGGAACAGTAAACACACTTCTTTGTAATGTACCTCTATACCAACACACTATAGCAAGGACTGCTACAATATGGTCTTACAGTAACATTTCACAGAAATTTGAAGAACCTAAAACATGTAGTAGTCTATCCAAATCCAGAGCATAACCACAGCTGGTATAAGTAGTTCGGTAGGACATGAGTTCTGAGATGCACTAGAAGGAAGGTAACAATAGTGTCTGCTAGTGGAAGTGGTGCACGTAGGGGAAAAGCTATTGCTGTATTAAAGGCAAAGTTGTCCCTGTGCTTAATTAATTAACTGAGCAATATGACATGATGATCTATGGGGGTGTGGAGGTATACCTCCACCATTCTTTACCTCGGCACTAGATAGAGGTGAGTGGTCGCTTCACGCACCAGCCGCTTAACCTTCGGGGAAATTGCCCCTGATACTCACTGGATAGGAGGCTGGGTGAACTCCAGAGCCGGCCAGGAGGCACCAGATAAAAGAAAAATCTTTCTCCAGTCGGGAATTGAACCCTGGCAGTCCAGTTCGTAGGCCGTCGCTATACCGACTGGTCTATGAGGGGTTTTCTTTCTCTGTATTACTAAAAACAAAAATATAAGTCCAAGTTGAACTTTTTTTTATTGCTAGTGGGGTGGGACTAAGTCCCTTGTACTGCGGCCACTGCTGGCCTATTGTACCAGCCCCAGATGATAGGTGAGGGTGATTGTGGAGCAATTGGTGGAACGAAGATTGGCAGGGGAAACCGAAGTAATAGGATAAAATCAGCCCCAGCTCCACTTTTTCCACCACAAATCCACTTGACCAGACCCGGGATCAAACCCGGGCCGCCGCGGTGGGAAGCCAGCGATTAACCGATGAGCTATGGCGCGGCCTAAATTGAATTAAATTACCTCCAGTGGGTGAGGAACATTTTACAAAGCTTTAGTCTAAAACTTCTTCCTTTCCCCCATTTTCCTCAATACTGTTAAAACTGCTGGTATCACTGTCGTTTTGTACCTTAACTATAATTTGTTCAGAAATGTCGTCAGTAATAGATTTCATCCTCAAATAACTCCCGGTCGTAACCACAGGCATTGTTGCTACTCAAACTCCATTCGTCCTCTGTGAAGATACCAGAATTTCCTCAGCCAGTTTCATAGCATTATCTAGACGGAAACTGACATTCTCTCTGGCGACATATTATTTCACCGATCACCCTCTCATTTAAATTAGATTAAGATCTGGGTGATATGGCAAGCGAAGACAAGAGTAGCTAGAGTGTTCAACCGTAGAGCATCAAATTTGAATGTTTTAAATCGCGGCTTATAGTAAAATTTTAAATTAAAATTCCAGCTTATCCAGAGTGCGTCAATGAATCGGGCGATTTTGCAGAGGTGTTTTTTCCTCGATTAGTTCGAGTGGGGAAGATGCCACTATTGCCATCCAGCAGCCTACTTCAAAGCGTTTTATTTTTTAATACATATAAATATAGTGTAAACATAAAAGCATTTGGTTTTCTCAATTAACTCACTGAAAGCAGAAGTCTATTTCCCAAAAATAACATCCGTCAGATGACCACCATTCCGCTGTAGACATTCGGTAAGTCTCTTCCTAAAGTAACCCATTACTCTTTGAAGCATCTCTAAGGGGAATTCGTTCAAGTTCTTCCCGATTTCGATGTTCCACTCCTGAACTGTGTGGGGTGCTGGAGCTTTGAAAGTGGGATTTCAGATACCCTCAGGGAGGAAAATGAAATGTGTTAAGATCAGGTGACCTGGCTGGCCATGTGATGTCCCCATATCTGGAGATAACATGGTTAGGAAACAGGTTATTCACAACCGCCATGGAAGCTCGTGCGGTGTGGTACGTAGCCCCATCTTGCTGGGAGAACGTTTCTTCGTTGACTGGAAGACGAGCAAGTGCAGGAGCTAAGCTCTCCAACACGTGACGTAACGTGGTGCAGTCACACTTACAGCCCTTTCCCACTCGTCTGCAAAGAAGTACTGGCAAATAATTCCAAACGAAGATATCGCGCACCCTACTGTGACTTTGGAACTGTGAAGTGGTCTGTCATAAATTTCCTTGGGGTTTGCGGCTGACCAATAGCAGATATTTTGCTTGTTAACAACCCCTGATAAATTGAAATGAACTTCATAGTTCATCAGTAAGTTCTTAACGACATCTTGGTTTTGATTAATTGCTAAAACGTCTAGCAGAAATCGACTCTGTTTTCATAGTCGTGTTCGTATAGTGCATGAGTAATTTGAATTTTATAGGCGTAGAAGTGGAGACCTTCGTGCAAAATCAGCCGAACGCTGGTTTCGGACAGCCCGAGTGATGTAACGTGGCGACGCGCAGGCAGACGTGGACTTCGTTCAATGGCTTCTCTCACTGCTGCTATATTCTCGGGTGTACGTGATGTTTTTTCGCTACCGCCTTTCTTATTTAGTGTAGAACCAGTAGCCTCAAAGTTTTGAACCCAGGTCTTGATTGCATTGGCAGATGAAACAGCACGATTGCGATGAATACCAAACTCTCTTCGAAATTCACGCTGAGGAATCACGAAACTGTCACCGATTTTGTAAAATGCTTTCACAGCAAAAGCATGTTGTGCTCTAGTCCAAGGCTCCATTGCAACTAAAACGCTTTGAAGTACGCTGCTGGGTGGAAGTAGTGGCATCCTCCTCACTCCAACCGGTCCAGGAGAAAACACCACTGCCAAATCGCCCGATTCATGGACGCACTATAGGTCACTGAAAAATGTCGCGATCTGAAAAGCAGTTGATCGTAGAACTTTTTCGAGATGAAGTTGAAGTAGGATTGAGTGGTACGTCATGGGAAGCTACATTTTCTACTACTAATACCGAATTTTGAGCGAGGTTTGTAATTAACTTCGTTTTGGGCCACCTCATACACTTTTAAAAATTAATTTTGGGGCTATAATCTCCAGATTTTGTCTCCGATTTTAACATTGACAAAGCATCTATAACGAAGCCGTTTTCTCTGACAGATTGTATGATGATGACTCGCTGTCCTTTGGACACGGTCGCTAGCAGACCAGCATTTGTAACATCATTATAGGCTTGTTTTTTTGTGTGTAAGGATTAAATGTATTTTTGTTCCTGTGAACCCTTTCCTCTCGTGGAAGAGGGTGCCCCATTTCCAAACACATAAAAGGTAAATGATACAAACTCCGTCCTAAGTGCAAACAATATATATTATATGTCTTTGATCTTGCTCTCTTCTACACTACATGTTTTGGCCTCTAACGGCCATCATCAGGTGTATACTCTTACGTTGCTGCCACACTGAACCCAGTCTAAAATTTAACATATATGGATAAATACCGTCTTAAGTGCAACAAATTTTATTGTAGTTTTTACTTCTTTTCCTCCTCCACACTACATGTTTCGGCCCTAAATGGCCATCATCAGGTGTGTATCACTCACGTAGCTGTTACACTGCTTGTTAAAATTTAAAATTACCAGTCTTTCTAATTGTATAAAATCTTTGTTAATCTACACGCGTCGATTTGATTTTTAAATTAGCACTTTTTAAAACTTAATTCAAGTTAAAATGTCTATAAGATCTCTGTTCTTTCTTTTTCAAATTTTTAGTTAAAATTTTTTCAGGGTACATGCCCTATATCTACGGTGCTGCAGCGGCCACTTCTTGTTTTTATCGTTGTTCATGTGTTGTCTGTAATATACAAATATTCCTGTTACTATCTTATGTTATGTCATGTTATGTTATTCTTATATGTTTATACTGTTATTTGTACTTACTCAGTGTAGGCGCTCTCTGTGTGTGT